>NW_027129585.1:0-22661 GCF_037325665.1 Littorina saxatilis | reverse complement strand
CCCCCCCCCCCTCGTCCGCCCCTGGGCCAGATAGTAGGATGACCAGCTGGAGATAAAAACACTCCACTCCCCATGTCTTTACAGTGTTGTGATCAAACTTTCAAAGACGGTAGGTAACAGACAAAAGCATACAGTGTATGCTAATCAAATGAGATAAGTGGTTTTGAAAAATGAAGAGGTACCGCTCTGTTTGAGTTTTACAATTTTGGTTTGTTGCTTGTTTCTCATCCTTTTGCTTATTTTAAGTTGACCGTGCATTGGTCTGAATTTTATTTTTACAGGATATACAAGAGTTACACCACATGCCGGTTCATGGGAACAAGCGTTCTGCAATTATTCCGGTGCCACAGAAGGGAGCTGATTTCACTAGTACTACTGTTTCAAGGTTTGTTACCTAATAATCCTGTCTAGCTTAACAGTAAGATTTTTTTATTTGTATTAATTGGAACATGTTTGCACATAATTTGTAAGCGACCTCTGTGAATTTGATGGGTTTAACGTACCCTCACTATGGTCAACATTCTGTTAGCGACTGTTTGAAGCGAATAAATGCAGCGGTCAGAAAGATTCCAGAATCAGTTGGATCACTGGAAAGTGTTGTTTTTTTTATAACCTGAAACAGTAAGAATTATACGAATTCATGAAATAAAATTTTCTTTCATTTTGGTCTGTTGTGTGAAGGCTTGCTACCCGGCCCCGGCTTTGACCGACTCTCTGAGATAGTAAACATTATTGAAATACATTCAAATAAAAATGTCACTTTTCATCTTTTGTGTGAAGGTTACCCCAGGCTGATTTCCTGCACCATGGATGTAGAGGATGCCAGACAGCCTGCTTCTCATTTTTCTGCTCGTGAAGTGTATCGCCACATTGCCAAAGCCATTGGCCAAGAGAAGTCACCCTGTCTGCCCATTTTGCATAGCCTATGTCGTTTTTCAATGGTATTGGGGAAACAGAAGGCTTGGGAAGTATGGCAAGCATTTGAAGACGTCACTCAAACTTTCTGCAGGTTGTCTGCTCCTCTTTGTAAGCTGAGTGCACAAGAGCTTTTTGGTGTACATTTGTAGGACAAAACCAGGAACGTACTGGGTGTAAACAGTGCTAGACGGTACCTCTTCAGTAAAAAGAGCTGCCAAATTGACCATAACCCCCTTACAAGTGAGGTGCTGCTGCAGGACATGAGATTGAGAAGAGCCATCTACCTATTAGACTACCCAACTCTGTGGGCTGGCAGTTCAAGGCTGGAAAGTGGGAGTCATTCTGGACGAGCTTTCAAGAGGTATCCAGCGTGTGCCGAGAACTCATGAGGTGTGCCTGCAAGAAGAGCTGTACAACAAAACGCTGCAAATGCTGCAAAGAAAGACTGCAGAGCACAGCTCTTTGCAAATGTGCTTGCATGCCTGTGAAAACTGTCAGCATCTAAACTGTGCAAAAATATTATTGCACCCATTTTCATACCCCAACTCAAACATTTATTCCTGTGTCATTTTATTCAAACTGTCTATGCCATTAAAGGCTCGCATCTTCGCTATCTGGCACTTTTTTTTGTTACATCATCATTTACGCCGTCAAAATAAGGATACCCTTGACGTGACAAAGAAATGTGACAAAAACTTCGGGTACCTTTTAAAAAGCCGACGACAATTCCTGAGGCACAACTGGGTCACTGTTGTATACGAAGAGAAAGTCAACTTGATTATCCATCCCGAACAGGTTGTTTTATTTCACCATCTTGCATATTTCTAGTGTTGTGCCATTGTACCTACTGATGTATGTGTCGATCTCACGGATGAGATGTTTATGTGTCAAATTTGAGGGATACCCAAGTCAACTAAAATCCATGTATTTTAGCAATGACCAAGTGGATGCGTTGAAACTTTCAGGAATGTGTGTCTACACACGAGGCGTAGTTCAACCGTTTGAGTACACTTTCAAATCTTCACGAAATAATATTTTAAAAACTGCCACAGGTTTGTTGACTTACATCCCACATATTTTTGACTTCGCATGTATATATGACAGATGGTTGTTTCAAGTACTGCCAAAGTTTCTTTTGAGTATAGACACTTCCCGGAATGTGCTAGTTGTGTAAACACATGAGAACAAACAACGTTTTCGAAATACAGCGATTATGAATTTTAGTCGACTTTTGAGTTGATACATTACATTTTTATCCGTTTTATTTTGGGGGTACCCTTATTTGGGCGGCGGTCAAATAACCCATGTAAAAGCCAACCTTTTATCGTAGAAGTGTTCCAGTTAGCCAAGTTGAGTGCCCTCAATAGCATACATTGAATACAACAGCAAAGGAATGAATGTTTTCGTTTTGGTATGAAAATTGGTGCAATATATTTGTTTTTGTACAGTTTAGGTAATCCACAATTCTTCAACCCTGCCACCCACACCGTCCAATCATTCTCTGCACCAACAATACATTTATTGTTTTGTTTAAAAAAGTTTTTGTGTTAGTTTCTACTGCAAGAGAATGTCTTGTGGCATCAAAAATGCCTAAATACCCTTTTCATTGGCGGCCATTTTGAAAATTGTTAAAAAACTACTGATTTTTTAATTTTTTTCACGGTGGCTCTGTATCAGGTTTTGTTAAGCGAAAGCAAATGTCCATTTACGCCAAATTTGCTGTTAATCACATGAAGTGAAATATGCCTAACATACCCAACCGTTTACACTGGCGGCCATTTTGAAAAATTGTTCAAAAACTACCTATTTTTTAATTTTTCGCGGTGGCTCTGTATCAGGTTTTGTTAAGCACATAAAACTCTTCATGTTTGCTAAATTTGGTGTTTGTTGCATGATTTGAATGATTTTGCAACATACAAGCCCCACTAATTGGCACGTCTACCTGTTATTGGGATGCTGTCTGCTGCTCATGACAGTTGTTCTGTCACTTATGGACATACACTCCGTCAGAGCGAACGCCCGCTGTCCGTCCACTGGAGAGAAGAAAACAGGTCTTGCTGTCATCGCTTCGTGGGCTTGGAAGGCCTTTGAGGCGCTGTTTGGAGCACTCATTGGTCGAGGTTTGTGTTCCCACCCCTGATCACATGTCTCTACAATCTGAATAAGGAAATATCGCGGTTGCCAAGAAAATATTACGGTTGCCAAGAAAATATCGCGGTTGACACCGGCCTTATTCAAAATGGCACGCACAGAAATGTAATCGATAGGACTCTTCAAATTCACTCTATATGATTACTGGCTGTTTGTATTGCAGGGCCGTAGCACAGCTCCTAAAAGTGGTCCGGCCATAAAAAAAATAAAAAGGTACGGTCCCTGGCCATTATGTTCTCCTCAACTATTAGTGACAATTTCTCGCTTAACGCTGTCATTGTGCGATCTAAGTCACGACCCCTCCTTCCTCCTAACACAGCGCTGAAGCTTATGAAGACGATTTTTTTTTTTTAACAAAAAACTGGTCCGGCCATGGCCGGAGTGGCCGGTAGGGCTGCTACGGCCCTGTATTGAGATAGATTTGGATTGAGAGGGAGTCAAGGGTGTGTGTGTGTGTGTGTGTGTGTGTGTGTGTGTGTGTGTGTATGTGTGTGTGTGTGTGTGTATGCGCGTGCGTGCGTGAGTGCGTGCGTGCGTACGCGCGTGTGTGTGTATGTGTGTGTGTGTGTGGTGTGCGTGCGTGCGTGTGCGTGTGTGTGTGTGTGTGTGTGTGTGTGTGTGTGTGTGTGTGTGTGTGTGTGTGTGTACAATGCACTCAATGCATATAGAATGTTCAATACATAATCACTTAACACATGGCGCCCCATACAAAATGCGGTTCAATATCACTTTGCTCAAGTTTAGACGTGTTCATTTTCTTGGTATAACATTTTCCTCGTTAAGTTTCAACAGCAATACCATGTTACAGCCGTGGCACACGAAGCTGTCTCAAGGGGAGGTCGCGTGTTACTATGGGCCTGGATGCTGATGTGCTTGGTGACGGTTGCTGCCTACACGGGAAAGCTGACGTCAAACTCTGTGGTTACCAAGCAACCAGTTCCCTTCAACTCACTCAGTGAGCTGGTTCAAAGGACAGACTACCGTTGGGGCATTGAAAAAGGAACCCTGCAGGAATATATTTTTGCTGTAAGAGTTTTGAACATATCATTTAACTGTTGATTTGATTGCTGTAAGACGGGCGTGGTGGTAAGACATCGGCCTCCTAATCGGAAGGTTGTGAGTTCGAATCCCAGCCGTTGCCGCCTGGTGGGTTAAGGGTGGAGATTTTTCCGATCTCCCAGGTCAACTTATGTGCAGACCTGCTGGTGACTTAACCCCCTTCGTGTGTACACGCATGCACAAGACCAAGTGCGCACGGAAAAGATCCTGTAATCCATGTCAGAGTTTGGTGGGTTATAGAAACACGAAAATACACAGCATGCCTCCCCCGAAATCGGCGTATGCTGCCTGAATGGCGGGGTAAAAACGGTCATACACGTAAAAGTCCACTCGTGCAAAAAACATGAGTGAACGTGGGAGTCTCAGCCCATGAACAAAGAAGAAGAAGAAGAAGAAGATTGCTGTGTTCTTGTTGAGTTATGCTTGCTAACTGTTACCCATGCGTTTTTAGTGAGACGGGGTGCTAAGAGAAAATGTGCCATCTTTGTTTGTTTGTTTGTTTGTTAGTTTGTTTGCTAAACGCCCAGCCGACCACGAAGGGCCATATCAGGGTGGTGCTGCTTTGACATATAACGTGCGCCACACACAAGACAGAAGTCGCAGCACAGGCTTCATGTCTCACCCAGTCACATTATTCTGACACCGGACCAACCAGTCCTAGCACTAACCCCATAATGCCAGACGCCAGGCGGAGCAGCCACTAGATTGCCAATTTTAAAGTCTTAGGTATGACCCGGCCGGGGTTCGAACCCACGACCTCCCGATCACGGGGCGGACGCCTTACCACTAGGCAAACCGTGCCGGTGCCATCTTTGTGTAATGATGTAAATGGACATTAAAGTTTCGTTATGTTATCTCCTCTTATTATGCTTTCTGATAAATTTAAACTGTCATGTATACGGCACTTTAAAATAAGAACTAAAGTTCGAGAAACATGAAGGCCCTAGTGATAGTGGTGATCATATCCAGGGATGGCCAAATCTCAAAATTTTAACTTGCCAGCCGGGCGCGTTACTTCAAGAAAGTCACTAGCCCGGCAGACATTTCGCTGGCCTGGTACATACCACAGTTGATCTGCAGTGTTCGTATGGCTATAACACTCGATATTTTGAACGAAAGTGTTGCATTTGATCAGAATTTTCATTGGCCAGCCGGGCTAGTTTCCGGGCGGTTTCTACTAGCCCGGCGAACTGTTTGCTCGCCCCTGGCGATCGGGCGGACTACTATTTTGGTCATCCCTGATATCTCAAGGTTGGTTCGGGTCACTCACGCAACACTCGTTCACTTGGGCAGACTTCAAACCTCTCAGACTACCAACAGTACCACAAGCGTGCAGAACGGACAGACGGGTTGGCCGAGTTGTTGGCGGGCAACTTTGTCCTGGTGACGTCTGCCGCCTTTTACAGAGTCAAGAAATTAGAACATTGCAGACTGGCTGTGGTCAGGGACAGGCTCTCCCAAGACACCTTCACCATTCACCTGCAGAAAGATTCACCCTACACCGCCTTGTTTAACCAAGTGTGAGTTCTGCTAAATTGATAGTCATGTGTGGAGTGCGTGCGTGTGTGTTTGTGAGTATGTGTGTGTGTGTGTGTGTGTGTGTGTGTGCAGGGCCGTAGCAGCCCTACCCGGCCACTCCGGCCATGGCCGGACCAGTTTTTTGTTAAAAAAAATAATCGTCTTCATAAGCTTCAGCGCTGTGTTAGGAGGAAGGAGGGGTCGTGACTTAGATCGCACAATGACAGCGTTAAGCGAGAAATTGTCACTAATAGTTGAGGAGAACATAATGGCCAGGGACCGTACCTTTTTATATTTAGTCAAGTTTTGACTAAATATTTTAACATCGAGGGGGAATCGAAACGAGGGTCGTGGTGTATGTGCGTGTGTGTGTGTGTGCGTGTGTGCGTGTGTGTGTGTGTGTAGAGCGATTCAGACTAAACTACTGGACCGATCTTTATGAAATTTGACATGAGAGTTCCTGGGTATGAAATCCCCGAACGTTTTTTTTATTTTTTTGATAAATGTCTTTGATGACGTCATATCCGGCTTTTCGTGAAAGTTGAGGCGGCACTGTCACGCCCTCATTTTTCAACCAAATTGGTTGAAATTTTGGTCAAGTAATCTTCGACGAAGCCCGGGGTTCGGTATTGCATTTCAGCTTGGTGGCTTAAAAATTAATTAATGACTTTGGTCATTAAAAATCTGAAAATTGTAAAAAAAAAAATTTTTTTTTAAAACGATCCAAATTTACGTTTATCTTATTCTCCATCATTTGCTGATTCCAAAAACATATAAATATGTTATATTCGGATTAAAAACAAGCTCTGAAAATAAAATATATAAAAATTATTATCAAAATTAAATTGTCCAAATCAATTTAAAAACACTTTCATCTTATTCCTTGTCGGTTCCTGATTCCAAAAACATATAGATATGATATGTTTGGATTAAAAACACGCTCAGAAAGTTAAAACAAAGAGAGGTACAGAAAAGCGTGCTATCCTTCTTAGCGCAACTACTACCCCGCTCTTCTTGTCAATTTCACTGCCTTTGCCATGAGCGGTGGACTGACGATGCTACGAGTATACGGTCTTGCTGAAAAATTACATTGCGTTCACTTTCATTCTGTGAGTTCCACAGCTACTTGACTAAATATTGTATTTTCGCCTTACGCGACTTGTTATTTTTTTTATGGCCGGACCACTTTTAGGAGCTGTGCTACGGCCCTGGTGTGTGTGTGTGTGTGTCACCGTGTGTGTCACCGTGTGTGTGTCACCGTGTGTGTGTCACGGTGGGTGTGCGTGTGTGTATGTGTGTGTGTGTGTGCATGTGTGCGTGTGCGTGTGTGTATGTGTGTGTGTGTTTTGTGTGGCGGGGGGTTGCGGAAAGGGGTGGTGTTATGTTGTGTGTATGCTTGTGTGGGTCTGTGTGTGCGAGTATGCATGCGTGCGTACGTAGCTGTATCTTGTGTGCAGAGTGGAAGGAGAGAAGATAGATAGGGTCAGATACACTTGTTTGGTTAAGATAGATAGGGGAAGATACACTTGTTTGGTTAAGATAGATAGGGGAAGATACACTTGTTTGGTTAAGATAGATAGGGGTAGATACACTTGTTTGGTTAAGATAGATAGGGGTAGATACACTTGTTTGGTTAAGATAGATAGGGTCAGATACACTTGTTTGGTTAAGATAGATAGGGGAAGATACACTTGTTTGGTTAAGATAGATAGGGGAAGATACACTTGTTTGGTTAAGATAGATAGGGTCAGATACACTTGTTTGGTTAAGATAGATAGGGGAAGATACACTTGTTTGGTTAAGATAGATAGGGGAAGATACACTTGTTTGGTTAAGATATATAGGGGTATATACACTTGTTTGGTTAAGATAGATAGGGGTAGATACACTTGTTTGGTTGCCAATTTGTCACTGAAAACATACTTGTCTCTCTTTTGGAGTAAACACGCAGCTCAGAAAGATAGTGAATGAGATCACCTCGAGACTCGCCGCCCACTGTCACCCGACTATGTGGCGACTCCTGGCATGAGGTGCATGAAGCGAAACTGGGTGCCGCCCAAATGGGTGTCACGCAGCCGCAGGGTCGGATTGGTTGAAATTGACATTTGTTGACATTTCAACTAATCAGAACCCGCGGCTTGTTCCCACCCAGTTGGGTGGCACCCAGTTTCGCTTCGTGCACCTCAGCCCTGAAGCCTCAGACGCTCTGTTTGCGCACAGCTAAATATAGCCTACATGCATATGGTCAGTAAGCCTTAGAGGCTCTGTTTGCGCACAGCTAAATATAGCCTACATGCACATGGTCAGTTAGCCTTTGAAGCTTTGTTTGCGCACAGCGAAATATAGCCTACATGCACATGGTCAGTTAGCCCTTGACGCCTTGTTTGCGCACAGCAAAATATAGCCTACATGCGCATGGTCAGTTGGCCTTTGACGCTCTGTTTGAGCACAGCTAAATATAGCATACATGCACATGGTCAGTTAGCCTTTGACGCTCTGTTTGCGCACAGCTAAATATAGCCTACATGCACATGGTCAGTTGGCCTTTGACGCTCTGTTTGCGCAACGCTAAATATAGCCTACATGCACATGGTCAGTTAGCCTTTGATGCTCTGTTTGCGCACAGCTAAATATAGCCTACATGCACATGGTCAGTTAGCCTTTGACGCTCTGTTTGCGCACAGCTAAATATAGCCTACTTGCACATGGTCAGCCTTTGACGCTCTGTTTGCGCACAGCTAAATATAGCCTACATGCACATGGTCAGTTAGCCTTTGATGCTCTGTTTGCGCACAGCTAAATATAGCCTACATACACATGATGATGATGATGATGATGATGATGATGATGATGATGATGATGATGATGATGATGATAATTAGTTTTAACGTCCTCTTAGAACCAATTGGCCTATCTTTGGACAGGTAGAGTTAATATGCTTTATGAGGGGACAAGACACTGGACAAACATGCAAACAGAGAACACATATGATCGTGTTATATATCTGGAAGTCTGTTGTTGCGCGCATGCGATATTTCAAAATGGGGATGGAAGTAAAGATTGTGTACGCGGAATAATTATGGTTGGACTGGAGGGATTTTGTAGGCTTATTTGCTTTTTATTTATGTAGAATATGTTTATATTTATGGCTGAATAAGTAAATGAATACATAACTGGAAAAGTAATACAATAAATTTAAAGAAAAGTAAATTTAGCCAAAGAAAAATATTGAAATAACTTGCTAAAATAATATATCAGAATAGGGAACTTAAGTTAAGGTAGGAGGGCAGTATATGCTTAAGCCTTGTTTGAATAGACACCCGTAAGCCTTAGACGCTCTGTTTGCGCACAGCTAAATATAGCCTATATGCACATGGTCAGTATACGTTTCTGTCCAGGCTGGCCAGAGCCACAGAGCACGGACTTCTGGACTACCTGAAGCGCGAATGGTTCCTACAGGAGTCCGGTTGCCAGGACGACGAGACCCGAGTGATGCCAGTATCTGTGGAACTGGTCAAGACAGCCTTCATCGTGGCTGCCCTGGGTGTGCTCGTGGCCGCACTGGTGTTGATGCTCGAGCGTCTGCTCACACGTGGAAAAACACTTTGAATATAAAGAAGGCTATAATTATATGCGCTATGGTACTGTCCTATTGGCTTGTGTTGAAACAAATGCCGCCAAAATCGTGCGTTTTCTGTTAGGAATATAAAGGGTGTTTGAGCCGACTGACTCTGTCCGCCTCTCTCTCTTTATCTCTGTCTCTCTCTCTGTCTGTCTCTGTTTCTATCTCTCTTTGTCTCTTCGTCTCTCTGTCTGTCTCTGTCTCTGTCTCTGTGTCTCTCTGTCTGTCTCTCTCTCCCTCAGCCTTCATCTTGGTAGCCCTGGGTGTGCTTATGGCCGCTCGAGCGTCTGCTGACACGTAGAATAACATTTAAAGTACAAAGACGGCTGTACTCGTGAAGTTTCTTCCAACTGGCTTGGATTCAAACAATTGAGGACATAAACGCGTTTTTACTGCAAGGTGAAAAAACCCTGCGTTGACAGTAAACCTACCAATTCCTTTTTACATTTAGTCAAGTTTAGACTAAATGTTTTAACATAGAGGGGGAATCGAGACGAGGGTCGTGGTGTATGTGTGTCTGTCTGTGTGTCTGTCTGTCTGTCTCTGTGTGTGTGTGTGTGTGTGTGTGTGTGTGTGTGTGTGTGTGTGTGTGTGTGTGTAGGCCCCGGCAGGGTACAGGTGCAGAGCCCCGTTGGGGGGACCGGAAGGCAAATGTTAGCATTTTAGACCAATATTTTGATAGTTCTTGTGTTAGCAAATAATGGATAGAGATACAATAGTATACATATAATTTAATGTGTTTTTTTTTCCCGCGGACGCATTTTTATTTTCGCTGAAACGTAATTTCCTTTTTGCGGAAATCCGTGATTTCGCGGACAATTCCCATGCCTGTTACTGTATGGAGTGACAAAAGCTGTGTTTCCCGTAAGTCGACCTAAATGCACTTTTTCGGACTGCCAACCTCCCCCCATATGAGGGCCTGGAACGCACGGTTCAAAGATAATTGACAGTTTGCAGTCTAAGGCCACAATCACGAAATGCTAAGAGCCCGAGAAATGTATCCATCAAATTGCTATCTTAGATTTAACATCACACGTAGAGCCTTCGTATATATCTTCAGAATAACTTTCAACGGCCTTTAAAGGCTGACATATAGTCCTATTTAATTAGTTTAATTACTTCCAGGGCTTTTCCCATCGTTGCGGGGATGTATAAATTAAGCTTCCTGCAAAGTGTTAGGTTTGAAGTCCTTACCAATTACGAGAAATAATTAATTCGTTATTGCATTGTTTAGCAACAGTTCTCCAGGACTTGGGCTATTTTTAGACCTTTGACGTCACGAAGTGACGTTTCGTAAACCAAAGATGGCGTACAATGGCAAAAAAGATAGAAGTAAACCCGTCTAAAGCTGTCAAGGCCACTAAATCTGCTGAGAAGAGAAAGTGGACTCCTTGCTTCATGGATTATCACGCAGCACCAGCGCTGGGTCGCGCTGAAAGAAAGATTGTTTTCGTCAGAGGCCCATCGCTTCAAATTGAGAACCAAGTAGGCCTACAAAGGGGATACTGAACTCGCCAAAGTTTTGCTGGACACGTGAGTACATAGGCCTATTAGAAAATTAGATGTGCTTGTCAGCTGAAGCCTGTGGCCTTATTCTTGCGAATATGTGCTGTGAGAGATCGTATATTTCCGCCTGCGCAATTTCCAGAAAACATCCACTTTCACTTTGAGACTGTTCTGTTTACATTCGACACTATCAACACCACTTTGCAAAACTGAAATAATGTTTTCTGTGTTCGAAAGCTACAACCAATCGTTATTATATCCCCTTAGGTACAGTTTTATAACATTATTGGCACATGCAAACAATAATTATGAATTAATTAATGAACGCTACGAATATGGCAGCCAGATGGGGAATTTTGTTGTTGTTTTTAATTCTCTTTTTTGGATGTTTTTTAATTTAATTTTTTAGATTTTATTTTTTTTACATGTATAGGCTTTACATTACATTTCATCAGATGGGGAATATTTGTTTTGCACCCTATCCTTCAGGCTTAGTGGCAGCCCCCAAAGAAAGAAGCTAATGAAAGTAAAAGAAAGGTATTCCTCAGACAGGCGCTATTACACGCGTTATCAAAAACATCGATTATTCTCCCAGGACAATGCCTCTATTTTAATATCCTCATTTAGTGCATCATAAACAACATCTTTATTGAAGAACATAAAGAGAAAACGTTTTTCTTCTTCCTCTTTTTCTACGTTGATGGGCTGAAACCCATGATTTTTGTTATGTGTTTGACCGTTTTTATCCCGCTATTTTGGCAGCTATACGCCGATTTCGGGGAAACATGCTTGGTATTTACGTGTTTCTAGAACCAACTGAACTTTCACATTGATTACATGATATTTTTTTGCGTGCACTTGGTCTTGAGCTTGCGTGTACACACACGAAAGGGGATAAGGCACTAGCAGATCTGCACATAAGGACCTGGTAATAAGCTTACTGAAAACAAATGAGTGTGGAATATAACGGCTAAACTGAGCCCCGTGCACACAGACCCACCAAACAATGTCGTATGTATGCAGTAAAAAGATTTGCAAATCCACAAAATGCGAATAAAAAGATCTGAGAATGGCGCCGATCTTACGCTTTGCACGGCGAATGCAAAATGAATTCTTCACAGCTATGCAAGTGTTTTCTTTCGCACTTCTTGACACGAAGCAGGCCAAGTCTTCTCTTCTGCATCGACACCAATCGTTACTTTGAAGTGACAGGCGACTAGGCATTCTCTTGGAGAATAACAATTAATTATAAAAACGAAAAATACAACCCACAAAACCGACGGTGAATTTCCGGTGTAAATGTCTAAAGGGTAATCAATATTGTGAAACTGCGTTTAGCAGGCAGAAACCCGACAAGTATTGACAACTTGCTTGTGGCTTCAGCGAGAGTTTTAAACTGCGATTTCAACTTTGTGTTAAAGTGGCTAGACACGATTTCATACTGAAGGCGCTGAGAAAACGAAGTGTCGAACTTATTAATCGTCAATTTGTTCAGGGCATGCAGACCATACTAAGATGAAATCGGTGGAATTAACCTCAAAACAGTCTCTCAAACTTACTGACTCCGGCAGAACATATGACCATTGAACATGAGAATATGAATGGAATTTCAATGTCAAAAGTATTGCTGTTCACCATGATTTTGTCTCATTTTGGAAACAATCACACGGTTCTCCCAGGCTGCGAAGTTTGACACGCCGCAACAGTTTCCTGAAATCTGTGACACTGAAGACTTCAGCATCCACTTTACAAACCTCGCACATAAACTGAAACTGTTTTGAACCGACTCACAAAGTCACATCGAAGCCGAGAAATTTAGTTTGGTGTGATTCTTCTTTTTCTTCTGCGTTCGATATTCATTGCTGTCATAATTATGATCTCATATCGTCAGGTGTGGCTGCCATGAAGTCCGCAGTCTTCTGTAGATCGGCAGCGGGTCCCCAGAGCTTGGTGGCCATGCTGGTGTCTTCCGGCCAGTAGTGCTGGCGTGCTGTCTCCAGGTGTCTGTAGAGCTTGGTGGCCAGGCTGGTGTCTTCTGGCCAGTAGTGCTGGCGTGCTGTCTCCAGGTGTCTGTAGAGCTTGGTGGCCAGGCTGGTGTCTTCTGGCCAGTAGTGCTGGCGTGCTGTCTCCAGGTGTCTGTAGAGCTTGGTGGCCAGGCTGGTGTCTTCTGGCCAGTAGTGCTGGCGTGCTGTCTCCAGGTGTCTGTAGAGCTTGGTGGCCAGGCTGGTGTCTTCTGGCCAGTAGTGCTGGCGTGCTGTCTCCAGGTGTCTGTAGAGCTTGGTGGCCAGGCTGGTGTCTTCTGGCCAGTAGTGCTGGCGTGCTGTCTCCAGGTGTCTGTAGAGCTTGGTGCCCAGGCTGGTGTCTTCTGGCCAGTAGTGCTGGCGTGCTGTCTCCAGATGTCTGTAGAGCTTGGTACCCAGGCTGGTGTCTTCCGGCCAGTACTGCTGGCGTGCTGTCTCCAGGTGTCTGTAGAGCTTGGTGGCCAGGCTGGTGTCTTCCGGCCAGTACTGCTGGCGTGCTGTCTCCAGGTGTCTGTAGAGCTTGGTGGCCAGGCTGGTGTCTTCTGGCCAGTAGTGCTGTTGTGATAAATCTATAATTACCCTTCTGCTGAGTGTTATATGAGTCGGGAGCGGTATTCATTGGACAGTACTTTTCATAATTCCTAATGATCTCCCGTTTTCGCATGTGCAAGTCTTAAACACTGAAGCGTCACAGGATACACAGAAACCAATGATTAAAAGTATTAATAAACGCTAGACTACCTTGATTTAAAAAAAAGTTCTGTCACTATAATATATCACATGACTTTTTAAAGTACTCACTGAAAATGCATGCAGTCACATAATTATGCTTGTTTATGTTGTTTTTCAAGGAAATACCAAACTCTGACACGTCTTGCATTATATTAGCATAATTATTGTTGTCTGCATAGTCACGTGAGACGTTGACGACATTATAAAAAAAATAGATTTTCATCACCCATGTTTGATTCACTCTACATTCAGACAGAGGGGAAAATCCAAAATTGTAATCTGACTCACATGACAACTCAAACTTTTTTCTGTCAGTGAGGATTATAACTTGACTGATCGTACTTTGGTCAATGTAAAGCAGTATCTTCTTCTTCTTCTTCTTCTTCTTCTTCTTCTTCTTCGTTCATGGGCTGAAACTCCAACGTTCACTCATGTTTTTGCACAAATCGCTGGAAAAGTGTCGCATTGCATGTGAACCATCTTTTCTGAGAGACATAGCGTGCAATGTACATTTTAAGATAGGAAACACATGGGTTATTGACCGACTTTCCAGAAGTATGTCAGAGAATTCGCTGCCTTGAAGAGTTTTACTTACACTAAACCCCTATTAAAAGAAGAAACACGAACAGACAGACAGACAGACAAACGGACAGACAGACAGACAGACAGACAAACAGACAGACAGACAGACAGAAAGATCAAACAGACAGACAGACAGACAGACAGACAGACAGACACACACACACACACACACACACAAACACACACACGAACACACACACGTGCACGCACTCAGTGGATGTTTTCTCCATTGCACAACATATTCTCCAGATGGCCATTTTATTACATGTATCAACCTGTTCCAAATCCCGGCTGATGTCTAAAACGTATGTTCACATTATGATTTTAATTCACAGCAATCTGTTAAGATCTTGACATTACAGCTTTCATTGAGACAATCCGGAGCACACCGATCAGCTTCTCAACCGTATTTCAAACAACAACATCAATTTTTCAACCTTATTCCAAACAATAACATCAATTTTCCAACCTTATTCCAAACAATAACATCAATTTTTCAACCTTATTCCAAACAATATCATCAATTTTTCAACCTTATTCCAAACAACAACATCAATTTTTCAGCCTTATTCCAAACAACAAATCAATTTTTCGATGTTTGTACAAAATAATCTCTCTCTGTTTCACCCGTTGTCCCATGCACTATATTGGTAGCTGCAGCTGGTTGATGTTAAATGTAATCTTGGAGAGCGTTCATGCATGGTTATGGTCTTCTGAGGCAAGATCGGCACCTGGTCTTCTACTTCCTTGACTGTGGATGTTGCAACTAATTAGAGACATATCCTCTGGTTTTTCGAGAGATTCTGGCGGACTGGTAGGGTTGTCAAAAGATTCTTCTCCGGCGAACTCTTTGGAGGATGTCCCTGCAGGATCGTGTCGTCTGGTCCGATCATGTGCTTTGTCGTGTTCAACAAGCATAGCATCATTTCTGTAGATTGTGTCTGACTTTCCTATTCCTAATCTTGACCTTATGAGTGGTCCTGCAACTGTATCTTGTGAGCTGCCAGATCGTATGCAGTGTCTGTTTTGTTGTTCGTTGGTATGCTTTTGTTAATGACCGATGCTGATCCTCTAGGCTGACATACTCGTGTAAAATTGTCATTTAAAGTGTTATTTTTATTGGCAATGTTCGCGTTTTCAGAAGTTTGGCTTCCTCGTTTTTCTGGATTGCTTGCTTTAGCCATAGTGATGGCCTCAATGTTCCATGAGACGCCAAAGCAAGAAATACGATCTTTTTCTGCTATTTTAGTTTGAGGATCATCAGTTGAGCATGCAATGTTCGTGTTAATTTTCGTAGTAAAGGCAGCAGCACTTTTCCTTCCTTTGCCACAAGCTTTATCCATATTTTTGATCATTTCTCCTTTTCTGTTTTGAAGACCAAATCTACTTGGAGAAGTCGATGTATTCGATAAAGCAGTGAGTGAATCATGAGACTCACCCATAATACAATGATTGGAATCATTAATCATCATAAAAATTCATTACACTGTATGTCACGTGGCGTCATTCCATTCTTTCCGTAAGCTTACCATCCCGAAGAAGGCAGTAACGTGCCGAAATATTGATTATAGATATAAACGTACCTAACCTGGTTACTGGTGTGTTTTCTTTTTATTTAAATGATTGGAATCGTCGACTTTGTCGGTGCTTGTGACTTTGGGGAGAGCTGAGCACATTATCTACAGCTGAATTGCTGTCATCTCCCAAAGGAGATTCCTCTGTTCCCAACGCATCTTTAACTCTCGAAGCTGAACACGTCCAGCTTGTTCCACTGTTGATACCAGTAGGTCTTTACTCTGGCCCACCACGTGCCTTTTTGTTGTCCAGACCTAAATTAAAGACCTCAGCTTGTTTTGGTGTTTTCTCACCTTTTTTTCGTCTTTTCTTTTCTCTTCTAAACTTGGATAATATTTTGTGTAAAATTTACGGATTGATTTTGCTTACTATGTAAGGGCTTGACTGTCTGCCATGTTCTTCTTGTACATTTGTTTGAAGACACCACCATAAGCCGTAGGCTGGTTGTTGTTTTCACCTTATGTTGATGTACATTTCCTGAACATGTAAAATATGAATAAACATTGTTTAAACCAAAGACCTCAGCAGGTATGTGAGGTAAGGAAGGAGACAGTGCAAATCACTCCTTTTGTAAGATGCCGTCTCTTGTAGTGCTCAAGTCAACATCTTCCGAAGGAATCATACTTCCTGCCATGACATTTTCATTCCTGTCAGGGGACTCTTCCTTTGCCAGCTTACCTTCAATGTCCGTAACAGACAAGTTGCTGTCATCCTTCACCACTAGTCCTGGTATAGCTTTGCTCCCGTGTGATGCAGATGCATTCGTAGTCAAACCCGTACCGTCTGCAGCAGAAGGGCTGTTGTCCTCAGCCGCTTCTTGCTTGAGTGGTTCTTCTTCCTCTCGAAAAGTGCAGGTCTGCACGATCGAAGAACCGCCCGCACTAGCATCAAAACTGATTCCTTTTCGGACATTGACAACCGTCTGCAGGACCTTATTTTCCGTGCCTGTCTGCAGGACCTTATTTTCCGTGCCTGTCTGCATATCCTTACTCTCGTTGCTTGTCGGCACTATCGTGGACACATCCGCAAGAGAAGTGGCGAGACTCGGTACCCCTCGGGCACCCGAAGTAGTCTTGAAAGACACCTGCAACCCGGTGTCCACTCTGAGCGTGTCGCCATCATTGGGTCGAGGCATCAGTGGAAAAACTCGGCTGGTTGAGCGCCCGGCAGTGCTGGTTGCCCAAACATCTTCTCGGGCACGTTTTTCCTTGAGGGCGATGCAGATTGCGCCCCGGAGGAACGCTCTCAGGTCGTCTCTGAAGAAGCTGTTGAAGATAGCGAGCAGGATAGGATTCACGGAGGTGTTCACCGCCGCTGTGGAGAAAGAAAAGAAGAATGAGCTTTGAAACGGTAAGAGCTTTGGAAAGTATAAATTTTTGCTTCATTTCAAAGATATTTCCCAGTACGTCATTGGCTTGGTCATAAAAAAGCGTTGCAACAGCTAACAAGTCGCGTAAGGCGAAAATACAATATTTAGTCAAGTAGCTGTCGAACTCACAGAATGAAACTGAACGCAATGCCATTTTTTCAGCAAGACCGTATACTCGTAGCATCGTCAGTCCACCGCTCATGGCAAAGGCAGTGAAATTGACAAGAAGAGCGGGGTAGTAGTTGCGCTAAGAAGGATAGCACGCTTTTCTCTACCTCTCTTTGTTTTAACTTTCTGAGCGTGTTTTTAATCCAAACATATCATATCTATATGTTTTTGGAATCAGGAACCGACAAGGAATAAGATGAAAGTGTTTTTAAATTGATTTGGACAATTTAATTTTGATAATAATTTTTATATATTTAATTTTCAGAGCTTGTTTTTAATCCGAATATAACATATTTATATGTTTTTGGAATCAGCAAATGATGGAGAATAAGATAAACGTAAATTTGGATCGTTTTATAAATTTTTATTTTTTTTTTACAATTTTCCGATTTTTAATGACCAAAGTCATTAATTAATTTTTAAGCCACCAAGCTGAAATGCAATACCGAACCCCGGGCTTTGTCGAAGATTACTTGACCAAAATTTCAACCAATTTGGTTGAAAAATGAGGGCGTGACAGTGCCGCCTCAACTTTCACGAAAAGCCGGATATGACGTCATCAGAGACATTTATCAAAAAAATGAAAAAAACGTTCGGGGATTTCATACCCAGGAACTCTCATGTCAAATTTCATAAAGATCGGTCCAGTAGTTTAGTCTGAATCGCTCTACACACACACACACACACACACACGCACGCACGCACGCACACACATACGCACATACACCACGACCCTCGTTTCGATTCCCCCTCGATGTTAAAATATTTAGTCAAAACTTGACTAAATATAATAATGAAAAAAGCCATGCATGAGGAAGACGCTTCTTCTCATTGCCTCACAGTGAAGAAGGCTCCTATAAACATATGAAGAAAAATTAAAAAGCAAACAACAACAACAACAACAACAATAACAACAACAACAACAACAACAACAACAACAACAACAACAACAACAACAACAACAACAACACTGACGAACACCAACAAACAAAAACCGACCAGCTCACGGATAATGGAACAGACAGGAAAAGGGGTGGAAGACAGTTCTTCCCATTATTGTCACCATGGTTATTTCACTGGTCAACAGCAAGAAAAAAAGCCAACAACAACGACAACAACAACAATAACAACAACACTATTCAACACCGAAATACATATAGGTTACACACTCCGAGTTCTGATTATCTTGCATATTTTCCCGAGGGTCGATTTTCATGTATTACCGAGCCTTTGGCGAGGTAATACATGAAAATCGACCCGAGGGAAAATATGCAAGATATTCAGGACGAGGTGTGTAAGCTATTTATCCCATTACTCCGACGTTTTCATTAAAAACACTTACTTTTTCCACTAAAACCTGCCCGTGCCTGTTTTCAGCTTGCCAAAAGTCTCCGCAGTCGAAATTCATGTCAATGAATTCATGCGCAAAGCTAGTTCCCATTTGTCAGCATAATGGACGGCGTCATTCGACTTGTATGTGGACATTCAGTCATTCATATTGCTTATAAAAAGGTCTGCTATCTGCTTTTACATCTTGAAAGTCATTTTAAAATACCCCTGTGTATATTTGACATCGGCTTTTGATATACTCAATTCGGCATACCGGGTTTATATTTTTACCAAAATTGCGCACGATAATGGCAGCGCAACAAATTCAGTTCGGGCCGTGCTGGTTTGATCGTTGACCCAAGTCAGTTCGCATGCAGTGTTACTGTTTGTCAGTCGGGGATAGAAATGTTGGCTGTCATCGCGCTGTTCTGTTTTGGTTATCACACGTGGATCACTTACATATTCAGTCGTCGGGTTTAGGTGAGCCAAAGCTTCAATACTTCGCCTGTTGTAGACGTTAAGCAATAAAGCTTGGAAGTTGTATGTCGGCACTGAGAGTCGGTCGCAGAACCACACCGGTGACACTGTGACGGTTCCCCTACGCTTTGTGTTCGGTGCCCTGACCCTTTGTGTTCGGTTCCCACTCGGTTCCCACACGCCAAAATTCGCGGACAAAACATCCATTTATGGTAGTATTACGCAATGTTGCTCTCTGAGAATGGTCTTGTTAGATCTGTGAGTGTTTACACTACATGCCTAGGTGCTGTTGGATTGAAGGTTTTTGATATTTTAGCCGTTATTATGTAGAATGCCTTCCACTTTACTGCAAAACTGCATAATTCGTAGCATCGGCAAGAAATATCCTACCAAAAAATGCCTGCTTCGAACTGTCGTTGGTCCAGCAAAAAGTTCAACATGTCTGTAGCAGACAGCCCAAGTTTCAAGATTGTAGGGCCATCCAAACAGCCGTAATAATAAAAACAACAAAAGTAGTCAGTGAAATTGGCTGTGTTCGGTCCCCACACACTTTTGTGACGTAGGCGTGACGGTTCCCATAATTCATTGTGTCGGTCCCCACTTTCTGTGTCGGACCCCACTTTCGACCTAATTTCTCTGTGACGGACCCCACAACCAGCCTATTTTGTGTCGGTCCCCACACCTTCTTGGATTTATGACTTGCCGGTTACTTGTATCATTGTATTCATTGAATCTAATTGTCTCGGAGTTATTTTTCAGCAAAAACCGGCAAGGCAGCACCTTTTGTGATACCAAGTAAGTCAGATGACATCAGTATGTGTGTGTATGTGTGTGTGTGAGAGAGAGAGAGAGAGAGAGAGAGAGAGAGAGAGAGAGAGAGAGAGAGAGAGAGAGAGAGAGAGAGAGAGAGAGAGAGAGACTAACTTTATTAGTTTATGCCACAAATAATATATAACATTATTTATCTCTGGGGCGGTTCCCAGTATACCAGCAAATTATGTGTTGATCCACCCACACCTTCTTGAACTGGCCTTCCCAATATCTACTCTTAGTCTTAAGGCCTTGGAGATATGCAATTTGGCACATTTTTAAAATAAAAGATCCACCTGTCGTATGTGAGATTCAGTTTTCAGAGCAAAATGCTGCCCAGGGACTTCTAGTGGTGATTGAAAAAAAAAAAGAGTACTTGCCTGTGTCAAGTATGTGTCTTTATGCACGCTTGTTGTAAGAGGCAACTTTTCCCAGCTCCTTGTGTTCATGACTGCTTTCTCTTAAAATTAATTACTTTATGACAGTCAGAATACAATGGAACAAGGCTACATAAACCCTGACAGCCTACGACAACGGCCCGACTAAGGCTCAACACCGCGCCAATAAATTCAGCATTGGGCCAATGTTGGGCCATGATTGCTCCGTTTTCGTAGGCTATCAGGGTCAAAGATACATATTGGTAAACTAGTAAAATACATGTTCAGCATCATCAGCAATAAAACAAGAAATTCCTCCGATAGGAACTACACCCCCGTCAAAGGGAAATAACCTTCTCAGTTGGTGGCAGTGAGAATGGTTATTTCCCTTTGACCAACGGGGGTGTCCGTCTATACCAGGCCTTGTATAATTTTAATCCACCAATAACTCCCTAACCGTGTGTTTGACTGGTCCCAATTTTTGTAAGGACCGTCTCAGGAATGTATAGAACCTGTTCACCAAGTTTGGTGACGATCGGTCCGTTCATTCTTGAGATCTACTTGCGAACACAAACACATCGAGTGAAACCTATACACACCCCTATACCGGGGGTGTAAAAATCCTATTAGCTGTATGTCAGCGGCACAATGCAACCAGAACCAGCGTTTATGTGGAGTGATCGGGTGCTGGTCACTACCGCGAGCGTCACTACCGCGAGTACCACTACCGCGTCTCACACTAAAGTTGTGTTTCCGTACCCGCGATAGCGTTTTTCCAGCGGTGCGACGAAAATCAAGCACATAGAAAATGACCAGGAGTGTTTCCACACGCGCGACGCGTTAGCGGCGCGACAAGCGGCAAGCGACGCGATTTTTTTGAAAGGGTCCTGGAGCGATTTTTTCGCGTTGTCGCGCGGCAACGCGGGAGTTTACAGATTTTACCGCATGTTTAAAACGCAAGTACGGAAACACGTCACGCGTTTGCGCGCGTTTTCTTTTGTCGCTGCCGCTGTCGCGGGTACGGAAACAGAACTTACCGCGAGTACGACACTACCGCGAGTACGACACTACCGCGAGTATAACACTACCGCGTGTCACACTACCGCGAGTATAACATTACCGCGTGTCATTTTATGACTTCCATGGCTGAAGGCAAAGGTTGAAATGTTTCCTTGAAATATAAAACAAAAAGGCCTGGTCTGTTCTCTGAACACTAATTCAATGTTTGTCATGCTAACCAAGAACTCAAAACGATCAGAACACACTATCAGAATACATATAGAATGGGTTGCTTCCAATCAAAGCCGTTAGAACACAAACTCACAAGAAGTAAGTTTGCATGCGTTCTCTCTACGGTTATGGTACTCGCGGTTGTGGTACGCGCGGTAGTGTGACACGCGGCAGTGTTATACTCGCGGTAGTGTCGTACTCGCGGTAGTGTGACACGCGGTAGTGTTACACGCGGTAGTGTCGTACTCGCGGTAGTGTGACACGCGGTAGTGTTACACGCGGTAGTGTCGTACTCGCCGTAGTGTGACACGCGGTAGTGACGCTCGCGGTAGTGTCGCATAACCGGAGTGATCTGGAAAGGTGTCAATCTCTCTCTCTCTCTCTCTCACTCTCTCTCTCTCTCTCTCTCTCTCTGTCTCTCTCTCTCTCTCTCTCTCACACACACACACACACACACACACACACACACACACACACACACACACACACATACTGATGCCATCTGACTTACTTGGTATCACAAAAGGTGCTGCCTTGCCGGTTTTTGATGAAAAATAACTCCGAGACAATTAGATTCAATGAATACAATGATACAAGTAACCGGCAAGTCATAAATCCAAGAAGGTGTGGGGACCGACACAAAATAGGCTGGTTGTGGGGTCCGTCACAGAGAAATTAGGTCGAAAGTGGGGTCCGACACAGAAAGTGGGGACCGACACAATGAATTATGGGAACCGTCACGCCTACGTCACAAAAGTGTGTGGGGACCGAACACAGCCAATTTCACTGACTACTTTTGTTGTTTTTATTATTACGGCTGTTTGGATGGCCCTACAATCTTGAAACTTGGGCTGTCTGCTACAGACATGTTGAACTTTTTGCTGGACCAACGACAGTTCCAAGCAGGCATTTTTTGGTAGGATATTTCTTGCCGATGCTACGAATTATGCAGTTTTGCAGTAAAGTGGAAGGCATTCTACCTAATAACGGCTAAAATATCAAAAACCTTCAATCCAACAGCACCTAGGCATGTAGTGTAAACACTCACAGATCTAACAAGACCATTCTCAGAGAGCAACATTGCGTAATACTACCATAAATGGATGTTTTGTCCGCGAATTTTGGCGTGTGGGAACCGAGTGGGAACCGAACACAAAGGGTCAGGGCACCGAACACAAAGCGTAGGGGAACCGTCACAGTGTCACCGGTGTGAGAAC
>NW_027129584.1:7500-42163 GCF_037325665.1 Littorina saxatilis | reverse complement strand
CAGTCAAACACACGGTTAGGGAGTTATTGGTGGATGAAAATTATACAAGGACTTATAGAGGGAGATATTAATGGTCAAAGGGAAATAACCATTCTCACTCAGTCACTGCCACCAACTGAGAAGGTTATTTCCCTTTGACGGGGGTGTTTTTCCTACCTCGGAGGAATTTCTTGTTTTTGTCTGTTTCCTGATGAAGCTTTTATAAGCAAAAAATCGTATTATTGTGCTGTCCTTGTATCGGTGAGTACAGAATTCTTTGTTTTTCATCATTAAAATACCTTTTTTTTTGTAGTGTTTTGTTTTCTTCTTGTTGGGTCTTAACGATGCCCTTGGAACATAAATGAGAACGCAGTTTTTATATAAGACTTAAAAGTGGAGCACATTTTCAAAATAAAAGGCCGTCCCGTATATACAAACAGTCCATACTTTCTAAAAACATCAATAACATGTTTCTAAATGCCATTCCTGGTGTTGCCTCCAAACACGCTCATCAGAATGCAATTCCCTCTTGACCATCAATCTGGAATCTAAAGGTCACGTGTCTTTCCCATGATGTTTTGCCAAGGGGTAGGGGTGTGTGGGATGGTTGTTGTTTTTCAGAGACCTTGTATCACCAAATTCGAACCAACAGGGAAAAAAAAACGTCAGCAAATCTCTGTATCAAAGTAGACTTTGGTTTTTGCCGTGAACATGGCCACGGATTTCTTGTTGCATACATTGTGGGGTTTTGTTTGGTTTGTTTTTTGGTAATGTCTATATTGTCAAATAAGTTTCTTTCACGTTGAATGGTTGGTGTACAAGCAACTGGGCCGATTTGTTAATGTGTGACATCGATGTCAAATAGACCCCTAGAAACGTGCGAGGTGGACTGAGGCTCTTGAAAATAAAGAATCTCACTTTTTCGTTCAGACATACAGACACGCGTACACTAACGCACACAGACACAGATACACGAAGTGGTTTGAAACAAGTTTACGCTGTCCCAAAGTTTCTGATGTCCAAAAGTACTCTCGAACCAACAAGGATTACACTATTTCAGAGCTATTACGAATGTTCCAGATCAATTAATTTAAAGCAAATAGGTAAGAGCAAAACAAGAGCCAAATGAAAACAAAAACATAGTTATATTAAATTAAATCTTCAGATAACCTTGTGTGACCTTTCTTCTGACTCACTTGTCTTTTTCTTGTGTGCTCTTTTTTCAAAGTTCTGTAAATTATACTACGCGACAGACAGAGTGGGTGTTTTCATTTATCCCTTATATTCAAATATACCTTTGTTCCACAAAGATAGTCTACTTGTGTCTGTCCCAGTGTCCTCTTTCGTTTATACTTTTGATTAAACCTTTTCGACTGGTGCGTTTCTTTGCTTTTGTGCATCAGCTGATCGCATGTTGTCCTCTGAGTCGTGCTCGTTCTCTAGTTCTCTTTTCTCATTCTTCTAGATCTGTTATCC
The DNA here is from genome assembly GCF_037325665.1 of Littorina saxatilis. Classification (NCBI taxonomy): domain Eukaryota; kingdom Metazoa; phylum Mollusca; class Gastropoda; order Littorinimorpha; family Littorinidae; genus Littorina; species Littorina saxatilis. Next base: position 40,708 of record NW_027129584.1, on the reverse strand, counting down.
TTTTCTTTTGCTCTGTGTTTCATTTATATCTTGTTGCTCTCTGTTTATCCTCCTTTGATGAACTGTCTTCGCTTTCTTGTTCTTAACTCATTGTCTCCCAGGTACGGATATATCCACACCCACTCATATGGCTCTATCTGACCAGGTACGGATATATCCGCTCAGACTGTTAGCTTCAGTCGCTTCCTGTATCGTCCATCTAACGCCTGCATTCCAGTGTGTTGATACACAGTTACTACACAGTTACTACAATTCTGAGTGACCTGCTGCAGCACAGCTGGTCTCGGCTATATAAAAAAAAAACTTGGTCAACATAGCTGGGGTAGAAAGTGTTAAATATATGTACTCTGCCTGTTCGATTCCTCTTCCTCTCTCGCACTAGTTTTTTGTACAATCTTTTGTTATCCCCCTTCTGTTTATCCCTCAAACGATCTGCTTTTTGTCTTCGCTCTCATGTTCTCCCGTTTCACTCTCACTGTTTATCTTCTTGCCCTTCCCTCAACAGTACTTTGAATAAATCCCTGCGCCTTGAATATGTGCGCGATATAAGTTGCATTAAACAAACAAAACAAAAAAAATCCCTGCGCTTAGAACTGTACCCACGGAATACGCGCGATATAAGCCTCACATTGATTGATTGATCTACTTTCTTCTTCTCTTTCTAAGTACCCCCTTCTCCTCCTCCTTCAGAGCAATGTTCCAACAGTCTTTTTCTTCTTCTTCTCTTCCACGTTCGACCTTTCTTCCTTCTCCACACTAATCCTTCCTTTGTCCCTCCCTGCTCCCCCTCCTCTTGCTCAGTACCTTCTACTCCTCGTCCTTCGCAATGGCACAGTTTTCTCCAACTGTTCTTGTCTTCCGCGGTACATCCTCTTCCACCATGTACCACGCCATGTCTCTTTTACAGTACTATCTCCTCCTCCTCTCCCCCTCGTCTTCCCTTCCTACGCATCCTCTTCCACAACACCATGTCTCTTTAACAGTACTATCTCCTCCTCCTCTCCTCCTCTTCTTCCCTTCCTAATCATCCTCTTCCACAACACCATGTCTCTTTAACAGTACTATCTCCTCCTCTTCTCCTCCTCTTCTTCCCTTCCTAATCATCCTCTTCCACCACGCCATGTCTCTTTAACAGTACTATCTCCTCCTCTTCTCCTCCTCTTCTTCCCTTCCTAATCATCCTCTTCCACCACGCCATGTCTCTTTAACAGTACTATCTCCTCCTCTTCTCCTCCTCTTCTTCCCTTCCTAATCATCCTCTTCCACCACGCCATGTCTCTTTAACAGTACTATCTCCTCCTCTTCTCCTCCTCTTCTTCCCTTCCTAATCATTCTCTTCCACAACACCATGTCTCTTTAACAGTACTATCTCCTCCTCTTCTCCTCCTCGTCTTCCCTTCCTACGCATCCTCTTCCATAACACCATGTCTCTTTAACAGTACTATCTCCTCCTCTTCTCCTCCTCTTCTTCCCTTCCTAATCATCCTCTTCCACAACACCATGTCTCTTTAACAGTACTATCTCCTCCTCTTCTCCTCCTCTTCTTCCCTTCCTAATCATCCTCTTCCTCCACACCATGTCTCTTTAACAGTACTATCTCCTCCTCTTCTCCTGCTCGTCTTCCCTTCTTAATCATTCTCTTCCTCCACGCCATGTCTCTTTAACAGTACTATCTCCTCCTCTTCTTCCCTTTCTACTCATCCTCTTCCGGAATTCTTCCTTATCCTCGTCGTGTTTTACTTTTTCCTTCACAGTACAACCTTCTTCTAGCTCGTCTTCCACATTACCTCCTTCCCATCTACAGCAATACTTCTTCCCTTTCTCTTCCACCCTCTCCTCCTCCTCTTCCGTACTGCAGCCTCTCCATCCTCTTCCACAGTACTTCCACTCCATCTTCAATAATACTGTCTCTCTTTCAGTTTTCAGACTCTCTTCTTCCTTTTATTCACTACAGTCTCTTTCCTACTATCCCACAGTACTTCCTCTCTATCATCAATTATACTTCCTTCCTTTAATGTTCACCCTCACCTCCACCTCTACTGTGTGTGTACAGTATCTTCATCTTCCACAGTACTTCCTCCGCATCTTCAACACTACGTCCGCCCATTGTCGTCCTCCCCCTCATCCTCCTCGTAAACAGTACGGCCTCTGGTCCCACATTACTTCTTTCTCTTCAACAGGGCTTCTTTCTCCTCTACTTCTACAATGATTCATACTTGTCCCCTTTTCCTCACTCGCCTCACCCTCTTCTATTCCTTCTTCTTCCGTTCCATAATCCGTATGTGTCCATGGACTAGCTTTGTCTTCTTCCACAGAATCTCTCTTCCGCCTCCTCCTCCTCCTCTTATTCCACACATCCCTTCTTCTATCTCCCCTACAATGATTCCTCTTTCCCTCACTCGCCTCACCTCTTCTACCCCTTCTTCCTTTTTCAATACCGTAATCTTTTTCTTCCACGGTATAGCTTTGTCCTCTTCCACGTAACCCATCTTCCACCTTCTCCTCCTCTTCCATACTACCCCTCGTCCACCTCTCCCTTTTCTTCCAAGAATCCCCTCTTCCACATTCTCCTCCTCTTCCATTCATCTCCTCTTCCACCTCCTCTACAATGATTCCTCAGCTTCCTCTTTCTCTTACTCGCCTCACCCTCTTCTACCCCTTCTTCCTTTTTCAATACCATACTCTTTCTCTTCCACGTTATAGCTTTGTCCTCTTCCATACAACTCCTCTTCCACACATCCCATCTTCCACCTCCTCCTGCTCTTCCACGTCCTGTTCCTCTGCCGTAACCTTGGACCTCCGCTTCCACAGACACCCTCTTTCACTCCTCTTCAACTAAACTAAACTAAACATAACTCCTTTCTCCATGGTGCATCCTTCTTTCTCTTCTTCCACTGCACTTCCTCGTCCCGCTTCTCTTCTTTCACATCCTCCTCCTCCTCCTCTTCCTCCTCCTCCTCCTCCTCCTCCTCCTCCTCCTCCTCCTCCTCCTCCTCCTCCTCCCCGCGTCCTCTTCCAGAGACACCCTCTTCCACCCCCTCTTCCATATAACCAGGCCCCTTTCTCCATATTACATCCTCTTTCTCCTCTCTCACTGCACTTCCTCTTCTCGCACCTCTTCTTCAAACATCCTCATCCTCCTCCTCCTCCTCTTCCTCCTCCTCTCCCCCCCTCCCCCACCGCCTTGGCCTAGCAATGAGAGGAGGGGAATTCGTTTTGCCGGCTCGTCACGTCTGTGAGGGCTTTTTGCAGATCATTTTTCGGCGACCGCGGAGCGAAGGGAAGACATAAGCTTGGCTCAGCGCAGTATCCAAGCCTTGATACGAGTTAATACCTTGTCAAATTGTATTTTCCTGCCGAGGGGAGTCGCGGACTAGTCGTAGAAGGAGTTCCCCCTGGCCCCCACCTTGTCAGTGATTACATTTGCTTGAAGAGATGGGCAGCCAACAAAGAAAGAAAAAGGAAGAAGAAAAAGAAGGAAAAGGGGCAAAGTAGAACAACAATGAGGAAAAATGGGCTACTCCAAAGAATGACAAAAGAGAAAAAAGAAATTGGATGCCAGATAAAAGCCGCTGCATAAAAAAAGAAAGAAAATAAATAAAACAAAGGGGGAGGGTGGCAAGGGTGGGGGGGTGGGAGGTGATAGGAAGGGGGGGGGGGGGAGTGGAGCTGGGAATAGGGGAGGTAAGAAGGCGCGTTGTTCTTATGTGCACTGACCGAGAGATTACATGACATACTCGCGGAGACCATGTGTGAAAGCAAAACATTAGAGCACCCCCTCCCCCCCCACCCACACACCCCAACCCCAACCCTACCCCATCCCATAAAAAACAAGAGGCGAAGCCTTCAAGGCTCACGTAAGAAATCGACAAACAGTAACACAAACTCAATCACTCGGTCACACATACACACACACACACACACACACACACACACACACACACACACACACACACACACACACAGTAAGCATAGGTGAAACTGTGCAAGAAAGCGAGACCCTGGATCTGCCAAGTAGTCTCGGCCCGCTCACAATAACAATGACCGAGACTTTCAGTAATTCCTTTGCGTGACGTCTAACCCTCTTACGTCATAATGTGACGTCTTCAAATAGTTTCTATCACACACGTCGAACACTTTTGACCGAGACTGACGTAATCCATAGACTCGGAAATGTTAAAGTTTCTATCACACACACACACACACACGCACGCACAGACAGACAAAGTTTATCATCGCATAGGCTACACTTACGTGAGCCAAAAAGAAGAAAAAAAGGGAGTTTGATGAAAATTGAACAGACAAAACAGACAAGGGGACAGGAATCTCGTTGGCTTCGCTTCGTGTGTGCATATAGAATTCTGCCTCTGCAGCTTCTCTTACGTTATTATGTCTTCCTTCAGTTAATTGTGTGTAAAAAAGAAAGTAATTATGTGATGGGGATTTGATGGGTTGAACGAAGAGGAAGGGGGTGAGAGGTGGGCGGGTGGGGGAGAGGGACGGGAGAGGAAGCTCAGAAGGATGGGAGGCCTTCTTCTTATCTGTGTCACTTGTTCTTACGCTTTGTTCGTATTTATCTTCATCCATAATTGTAATTAAACACTCACTCACACACACAGGGGAAGGGCTCCTACTATGGACCGGCTCCTAATATGGACCACCTCCTGTTCTGACAAACTAACGGCGCTAGAGCGCTTAAAACAATACCATTCCCTGTATTCACCCTCTCTTGATAACGTGCACATGTCTAAACAGTTCCAGAAACACAACATCAAAACCGTTTGCCTTGGTCTCTTTTTATTCACTTTTGGCAGCGTTCACTCTAAATTTGCCGCCTAAAACGTTTCTGCCCACAGCCAAAGCTGTTATCACAAGACCGTCGCGTATTTGACCCCGAGTTTCTACTGCAAATAAAAAGAAGCAAAATATTAAAGTATGTGTGTGTCCCAAAATATGGACCACCTTCAACAAATCGAAGAAAATAAAAGCTAAAGGCTATTTTCATTATTTCATTCAGAAGCTTGCTGAAAATAGCGTATAATTAGCCCTCGAGATTTCAAACAAATATATTATAAAATAGTCTTATTTTCGTGGTAGTTGATAATTTCACTTATTTTCACTCTTTTTTTGATCAGCTTCTTTAGTTTCTTGGTGTGCTTCAAATAATGCTCGCATCAACCCAAAACGGATACATCTAAAGCATATTTTAATTAGTCTGACTTGCACACTAAGTTGTATCATGTTATGTTGAAGTATAGGGGGCTTTTTACAGTGATTCGTGAAGGCATCCTCACTGGTCCATATTGGGCGCCATGGCTCCTAATACGGACCATTTGTGATATACTTCTGTATTTATTTTTTGCTGAATGTCTATCAAAGGTATTTTACTCTTATTAGGCGTAACAGTTAACTTAAGACAGAAGGACTTCCAACCACAAAATGAAACGGCTTCGCAAGAAAACAAGCTAGTTATCAGCATGAAACAACATGTGGTCCATATTAGGATCCCTTCCCCTACACACACACACACACACACACACACACACACACACACACACACACACACACACACACATACGCACACACACTCACACACATACGCACACACACACACACACACACACACACACACTTACACACACACACACATACACACACACACACACACACACACACACACACACACACACACATACACATACACATACACACACACTCCTAATGCACGTGACTGCATACATATGTCCTGTCTGTGCTAGACCATATTAGTTTTACTACCTTCTGTCAGTCTGTCTGAAAAAGACAGACAGAAAAACAACCCCCAAAAGAAGAAAAATAAAAACAACTGCTTTTGTAATGTGGCTCTTCACTCCCTGCCATTCTCCCGCGGTACCAATAATTCTGACTTTAATCCGTGATTGAATGGGGAGCTTTTTCACCTTTGTTTAGATTAAAACAAGAAGTTCCATGCAATCTTAGCTTAGTTGCCCCCCTTGTGTATTCTTGCGTGTTTTTGTACGTGTGAATGATTGCAAACAGCGGTGATTCAATTTTCCTCATTTTGATTTTTCTGCGTGTTTGCAAAAAAAGACCTGAAATCCCTTGGTAGGAGCCACATTTTCATCGATAAATGTGTGCTTGTTTTCTAACAGTAAGTTCTCCTCCAAAAGTTCCAAATTGTTTACTTTTTCACACAAAAATTAAACATCGAAAAACAACAACGACCAAACAAACCCGGTCAAATCGATTTTGAAAACCGTTGCTTGTTTCTCATGGATATAGCAACAACAGTGTGTGTACAGGTTCAGGATTATGTGGTAATAGAATTGGGTGACATATTCGATTTTCAGCGGGCGTGCTGATGCGAATAGTCAGGAGTTCGTTGTCCATGTCCTTTTATAGAATTTTCACTTGACATTTTATGGTTGTACAGCTTACCTGATTATGCTCGAGTTTGTAGGCCAACTTTAGGGGCATGAGAACCAAACCAAACCAAAACTAAATAACACAATATAAGAATGAAAGGGGGGGGGGGGGGGGCGGGGTACGTTTATCCCAAGGCATTTATTTTCAGCACAGTTATGGTGTTCTTTTTTTACATTTAGTCAAGTTTTGACTAAATGTTTTAACGTAGAGGGGGGAATCGAGACGAGGGTCGTGGTGTATGTGCGTGTGTCTGTGTGTGTGTGTGTGGAGAGCGATTCAGACTAAACTACTGGACCGATCTTTATGAAATTTGACATGAGAGTTCCTGGGTATGAAATCCCCGAACGTGTTTTTCCTTTTTTTTATAAATGTCTTTGATAACGTCATATCCGGCTTTTCGTGAAAGTTGAGGCGGCACTGTCACGCCCTCATTTTTTAACCAAATTGGTTGAAATTTTGGTCAAGTAATCTTCGACGAAGCCCGGACTTCGGTATTGCATTTCAGCTTGGTGGCTTAAAAATTAATTAATGACTTTGGTCATTAAAAATCTGAAAATTGTAAAAAAAAATAAAAATTTATTTAACGATCCAAATTTACGTTCATCTTATTCTCCATCATTTTCTCATTCAAAAAACATATAAATATGTTATATTCGGATTAAAAACAAGCTCTGAAAATTAAATATATAAAAATTATTATCAAAATTAAATTGTCGAAATCAATTTAAAAACACTTTCATCTTATTCCTTGTCGGTTCCTGATTCCAAAAACATATAGATATGATATGTTTGGATTAAAAACACGCTCAGAAAGTTAAAACAAAGAGAGGTACAGAAAAGCGTGCTATCCTTCTTAGCGCAACTACTACCCCGCTCTTCTTGTCAATTTCACTGCCTTTGCCATGAGCGGTGGACTGACGATGCTACGAGTATACGGTCTTGCTGAAAAATGGCATTGCGTTCAGTTTCATTCTGTGAGTTCGACAGCTACTTGACTAAATGTTGTATTTTCGCCTTACGCGACTTGTTTCTTCTTATGTAAGTTACGAACATTAAAAAACAAATTATAAAAAGGTGACATATTACAAATTGAATTTAAAGATTACTTTGAGAATCTCAACGTAAAACTGCCTGAGTCCTGGAGGCAATCGAAAACAAATGCTAAGGGTTGGCGTTGGAAGTAACAGTCAATTGGTGCGACCAATCAGGCAATGGCAGGAGGCATACTAAAGACGGCGCCATGGTGATTCATGCACACAAATGCATATTCTGTCAGATGTCAGACAGGGGCGGTAACTATCAGACATGACAGACTGAAATCTTCATTTTACTTCAATTACAATTAGTGAGCAAAGCTGAGGTTTATACATACTTTCTGGTGCTGGTTTTGACGAACCCAAAACACACCCAAAAAACGTCAGATGAGGCTTTCAGGTTTATGGAAAATCGTTAAATTACGAGAAGAAAAAACATCTCATGTCTAAACTATCCGTCCAGTTGCCATTTTAAGAACGAGCCAGCTTCCCAGTTTGATACAATTGAAATCAGTCTCAGTTTCAGAAGCCTGTCAGTACGTAGTATTATTTAACCAGTTGAACCAGACCCCGGTGGAAATACTTGGATAAAGTTCAACTCGCGTGACTTTGTCTCCAGATCCTTCTTTGTCTAATTATGACTGTCAGTGTGTGCTGGCTGTCTGGCTCGCTCTCTGTCTCTGTCTGTCTGTCTGTCTGTCTGTCTGTCTGTCTCTCTCTCTCTCTCTCTCTCTCTCTCTCTCTCTCTCTCTCTCTGTGTGTGGGGGTGTGTGTGTATGTGTGTGAGTGTGTGTGTGTGTGTGTCTCCCTCTCTCTCTTCCTCTCTCTCACTCTCTCATTTTCTCTTGAGCCCTGATAAAGTGCCCAGGATGAGTCGGCATAGTCAATACGCAGCCACTGTCCATAAGCCTCCCTGGCCCATATAATCTCTGTGCGTTCATAGTAGTGTCCCCCCGGCATGTATATATCAACATGGCCGGAGGGCCACCGGACAGTAATGAATATTGGTCCACCGAGCTGTCAGCACCTCGCCTCGCCCAGAGAGGGACATTAGCAAGTGCGAGCCCTCTGAGACCCACGAGCGAAGCAGCCCTAACGACCTGACTCAGTCCACGGTGTTTAATTTTCAGCTTTTCCCTCCCTTCCTCGTGTCCATAACAGAGCCGCATGATGGTCTGTGGTCTTTACTTTTTCAGTGCCCCCCCCCCCCCCCACACACACCCTTCGCGGCCTTCTTGTTTCCCTTGAGCGGTGCCAGCTGCTAGACCACTGCGCATTGCACACACGCATGATAATGGCCGCCGGAAGTCTTACGGGAGAGTTACCCTCCTTGGACTTCAATTTCTCGGAGGTTGATCTGCTCTTATAGTTGTCCAATTCATTTCCATCGTCTCTGGCTTTTCCTTTTCTTGTTGACTCCCTAGAAGGTAACGGAAAGCATTTGTGAAAAGTTTTTCGCAGCAGGGATTCTTAGTTGAGCATGACCCTTCCTGTAGGCTGTGTCTCCGTCTGCCGATACTCTGACATGGAACCCTTCTCCCTTTGATAGGCGCACAATGACGTTTCCTACTTTCAGGCCAGAGCCACAGTCCCTGGAATAGTCGCCTGGAGGTATTGGGTCCATGATGGCCTTTCTATGATGATGTACTGAAGAAATGCGAGCGCCAGAGACGACAGCTGCTGGCATCGCACATTTTTTATGTGCGCTATCTTCCGCTTGACCAAAACGGGAACCTCAGTGAGACATTAAAAGACAAGCCTTGAGGTTCGCTGGGGTTCAAATGCATAAACTTGTGGGTCTCTACTGCGCAGTTGATGAAACATATAGCATAACATAGAGGCACACTTTCATCAATTTAAACTGATATACATCGGTGAACTTTCCAGCAAAAAAGCTTTGTTGGTCTATTTTTTTTTGGGGGGGGGGGGGGGGGGGGGGGCGGGCATCATTTAATTATGTATGTTTAAAAATAACGCCCTTAACTTGTTTAAATGGGAGATGCTACTTCCATTGAAAACGTAGGGGTTGAATTGGTAACCTTGTTTACTGCTGTGGTAAATGTAACGTCAGTTGAATGTCAAGGATGTACGATAGTATTAGGGATCAAGAGGTCTCGTTAATTTAGTACAACATGAATACATTTTGTAATACTGACCAATTTCAAATGACAGCCACACTTGGCAAAGTTAAACAGTTTTCTAAATACTCTATGACCCATACACAGATATAAACTCAGATGAAAGGTTGGTCAATACTCGACAATGTAAAACAAAAACAAAATAAAACAAGTCGCGTATAAAGGCGAAATTACAACATTTAGTCAATCTGTCGAACCCACAGAATAAAACTGAACGCACTGGATTTTTTTTAACCAAGACAAAACAGCTTCGTCAATCCACGCGGCAAGGACCGGCACGGTTGGCCTAGTGGTAAGGCGTCCGCCCCGTGATCGGGAGGTCGTGGGTTCGAACCCCGGCCGGGTCATACCTAAGACTTTAAAATTGGCAATCTAGTGGCTGCTCCGCCTGGCGTCTGGCATTATGGGGTTAGTGCTAGGACTGGTTGGTCCGGTGTCAGAATAATGTGAATGGGTGAGACATGAAGCCTGTGCTGCGACTTCTGTCTTGTGTGTGGCGCACGTTATATGTCAAAGCAGCACCGCCCTGATATGGCCCTTCGTGGTCGGCTGGGCGTTAAGCAAACAAACAAACCACGCGGCAAGGAAGTCGCTCATTTTTTTTCCGTGCAACACGTACGAAGTGAAACTGACATGCAAGAATAGCAAAATAGCGTACTGCGGTAAGCAGGGAAGCGCGCTTTTCTGTATTCTTTTTAACTTTCTGAGCTTGTTTCGAATACAACATATTATATTTATATGTTTTTGGAATCAGGAAATGATAAGGAATAAGATGAAATCATTTTTGGATCGATTTCTTAAATAATAATCGAAGTACTAATTAACCTATTTTCGTTAATTGTGATCACATTTTAAGTGTAAACATGACATATGTATATCTTTTTAGATTCAAAATTTAATGAAGAATACGATGCAATCAATTTTAAATCTGTTTGCGAAAAATCGATTTTAATGACAACTTTAATGAGCAAACTCATTAATTAAATTTTAAGCCTCCAAGCTGAAATGCAATACCAGAGTCCGGGCTTCGTCGAAGATTACCTGACCAAAATTTTAACCAAATTGGTTGACAAATGAGAGCGTGACAGTGCTGCCTCAACTTTCACAAAAAGCCGAATATGACGTCATCAAAGATATTTATCCAAAAACTAACAATAATATCTGGAGATATAATACTCAGGAACTCTGATGTTAAGTTTCATGAAGATCGGTCCAGTAGTTTCTCAGAATCGCGTTATACACACACACACACACACACACACACACACGCATACACACACACACACACACACACACACACACACACACACACACACACACACACACACACACACACACACCACACCCTCGTCTCGATTCCCCCCTCTACGTTAAAACATTTAGTCAAAACTTGACTAAATGTAAAAAGCGATGCCCTTGAATGTCAGTTATAATGTACAGATTGTTGAGAGAAAAACAATCCGAAGGACCAAACCCATTAATCGTGGTAGCTAGAGAGCATTACCGAGTCCCGCCTATCTGCACAAAGCTGCAGCTTGCTCCAATATTTCCCTGCCAGTTTGCCCCTCCCTAATGTCCACTCGATGGAAAGCAGACCACAGCCGAGCAGTTTCGGCTTCCGCTCTGGTGTTTAATCCCCAAACAAGCGTACATCTGCGTGACGTTTTTACTGGAAACATTTTAACGTCATCAATTAAAACTCGCGTGCTGTTGGCCGCTGATCAATTTCCCGGGGTACGATTGTCATTTTTATCGATCGTCTGGGGGGGATTTTTCTTTTTGTCGTTGTGCATGTTGTTTCTGTAAACATTTCTTGCTTGTCGGGGAGACGGCGAGTGGAGCGGAGGACTGGTCGAAGAGGCTTGTGGACGTCGTTTGACATATCTTCACTTGTTGTCGCGGAGGATTTTCAACAACAAGAACACTGATACCCTATTATTCTCACTGTAAGCCACTTGTGCATGTCAGATATATGCTCTGTGGTTGATTCGCCGTAAATGGCTGATCTGTATGAGTCTGAAGATTTTTATTTTCGAAATCGTTTCTCGTTTCGTTGAGTTAAGAGTGGTATCATAGCCATTGCAGCAGGGGTTTTATGAAGAGACGGAAAGGATGAAGTTCTTGCTGAACTTTTATTCTGTGGAGTTTTTCTTTTATTAGGCTAAACAAAAATATATGTTGGTTTTGGGTAACATGACCAACAAACATAGGGTCGGTAGGTCGGCTTTTTTATTTTTTTATTTTTTTTTATTTTTAGTCTCGGTATGGTTCTCAAAATGTTGCCAGAGTTTTTTTGTTTTTTTTGTTTTTTGTTTTTTTGAGATATGAAAACAAATTTTACGGTCGGCGGGGAAAAATAGGGTCGGTTGGGTTAACCTAAACCAACATATATTTGTTGTTTGCCTTAATATAGTACCTCCTGGTGTGTGTGTGTGTGTGTGTGTGTGTGTGTGTGTGTGTGTGTGTGTGTGTGTGTGTGTGTACCCCCGTTTCCACATGTTTGGTTGCCTAAATCACCATAAGGCAACCATCCACACGTGGATGGCAACCTAAACTCTGGATGGCAACCTAATTGTGTGGATGGTCGCTTCATTTTTTCAACACCGTTAAATTGACTTTTTTGACGGAAAGAATGTCATAACAATGTTCAAAATGACATTCTTTCCGTCCTCTATAGGCGACGAAATAGGTCAAATTTTGTGCATTTTTTAGTGCAAAATTCTTCGATGCCGGAGCGAGTACTGCACCCAGTGCTGTTGTAGTGCAAGTGCACTAGAAAGGCACTACACCCAGTGCCGCCTCTTAGGTAACCATCCACACTTTAGGTACGTGTGTGTATGTGTGTGTGTGTGTGTGTGTGTGTGTGTGTGTGTGTGTGTGTGTGTGTGTGTGTTGGGCTATATGCTGCAGAACAGGTCGAAATTGCTTACATAAGCATGCATGGTTTTAACGTATTAGGTCCAGAGAAAGTTGCTTAGAAAAAAATCAACAAAAACCGAATAGACAAACGACCGTGTTGTTCTTGTATATTTGAAAAATGCCGAGTGTGCAAAATAACGAGATGGAAATGCCACAGAACAAAAAAAAACATATGTGATTTAATTTTCCCCATGATTAAAAGTGTGTGGTGCGTTTGCCTGTAAAACCTGTACTGTCTGCATTGTAATATTATTCTTATTTGAACATGGTTGATGTCGACTGAAGTACGCACTAATTCTTGTTCAGCTTATCATATTTCCAGACACATCTTGTCATATCAAATCCAGATAAAGTGCACAGGGATAACAGTAAAATAAAGGTTATCGCTTGCCCCCCAACCCCCACCCCTTTTTTCCACAAAGAAAGAAAGGATGAAAGAAAGAAAGGGAGGAGAAAAAAAAGATATAAGAACATTATTTTTGGGTTAAACATGTAGAACAAACGAAGTCAAACACAAAGTTTGACAACCTGCCCGGACAAGGGAAAGAAAAAGCGAACAAAGAAAATCGGAAATACGTTGGCAAAATCCATCTAAGCGCATGTTGTTGAAGACATAAACAATGGTTTTACAGGCAATATGAAAAGACATTAGGTTTTGCGGCACATTCTATGCAGTCGCATTCCTGCAATATTCATGAAAAATCTCTATTTTATACCCAGGTTTACAGCGGGAGAAAAATCGACTTTTGAGGAGATTATGATTCTTGCGGTATAAACAGAGAATTGAAGACTGCAACCGCCAGTTGAACCGAGAAATTATTGGTCGTAAATAAGACTGGAGCCGTCGACGACTAAAATCTGCTTATGAATTGACGGCCCCAGATGCACGTACTCCTATTTTTTTCTCACACTGTCTTTCTCCTTACATCTCTGTCTGTTCGTCTGTCTGTCTTTCTCTCTTTGTCCCTGTCTCTTTTTCCATTTCTCTTTATGTTTCCTTCATCGATCTTACTCTTTCAATCTGTCTGTTTGTCTCTGACTAGTCTCTGTCTCTGTCTCTCTTTATCTCTCTTTGTTGCTGTCTTCCTGTTTGTCTGTGTCTCTCTGTCTCTGTCTATCTCCCTCTCTCTCCCTCTTTTCTCCTTCATTTGACCTCTGACAAACATGTCTTTTACCTTACAACAAAATAACAACAGAGTTACACACATTCTTTAAATAAACCCGAATAACTGTACAGAAATATGATACCACAGTCAACTCTACATCGTTCATCTATCACATCCTTCCCCTTTCTTAGACGTAATTTTATCACGCAAAACGTTCCTTCTTTTCCGTTTTTTTCTCCCAGCCCTCCCAGCCCCAGTCTCCTCAGTGTCTCCCGCGCAACTCATCAGCTCAAACAACAACCAGCCTTGTACATCGACGGCAGTAAAACCAACACACGTCGTGTCAATGTTGGTATAACATACACTGCAATACTGTGGAGTGGGGATAGCCGGAGCGAATGTCCACACGGGCCAGCCTGGTATCAGACAAGGGGGGAGCAACCTTTTCTGGACCCCTCAGTGTCTCGTCCTGGGAGATGACCACACATCAAAAGATTTTTCTTGGCAGCGGATGTGTCTGGAAGCCGATTCTAGAACGTACAAGGCTGTCCCCTTGTCAAACAGCGAAGAGTCTGGACATTTTTTGCTGTAGATGTTAACTGGCAGAATTGTCTTCTTCGTTTCTTTTGTTGTTGTGGTGTTGTGTATGGATGTGTGTGGTAATAGGAGGGTAAGTTTAATGTATTCGTTGCGAAAACAGGTTGGTGTGTGTGTGTGTGTGTGTGTGTGTGTGTGTGTGTGTGTGTGTGTGTTTGTATGTATGTATGTGTGTGTGTGTGTGTGTGTGTGTGTGTGTGTGTGTGTGTGTGTGTGTGTGTAACAACTGACTTAGATCATTTGAATGTCAGGTTACACGGATATTTAAAGCCGTGTGTGTGTGTGTGTGTGTGTGTGTGTGTGTGTGTGTGTGTGTGTGTGTGACAGCTTAGATCATTAGAATGTCAGGATACATTGACATCTAAAGCTGGAAATGGAAATGTCAATAAAGATAAGGTCAAATTACAGATATCAGTGGGAGTCGAATAACACTTCAACGCATTTAAAATCCCATTCACTTCAAATTATTTGAGACACGTTGAAGTTAATTGTTGTTTTCCGACAACCTTTTTCTCGTCTAATTGCCACTCACCCCTCCCCCCCTCTCTCTCTCTCTCTCTCTCTCTCTCTCCTCTCTCTCGCTCTCTCTCTCTCGCTCTCTCTCTCTTTCTCTCTCTCTCTCTCTCTCTCTCTCTCTCTCTCTCTCTCTCTCTCTCTCTCTCTCTCTCTTTCTCATTTCAGCGTTGGCCTTTTTCTCTGGCAATAGTGAAATCCTATTCAGTGAAGTAGTGAAAAGGGCCATCAGACCACAAGGACTCCTCCGCTCCTTACGACGCCTCCATCTCTTGTCTGACTAACCGGGATGTGTCTCTTGACGCAATGGCATCCCTTCTAGTGAAGCGTAAGAAAGAATTCTCACAAAGAGGCCCAAGTCCATACAACACAAGAATGTTAACTCCATCAAAATCGCACATCTTTGAACTTTCTCCTTCGTCGGCCAAACACTGCATGACCTTTATCTGCATGGTAAATGATGTGACGTCACATAGGGGGAAGCGCTAGAAGGCACTACTGTACCAACAAAAGGAACTCTTTCATACAGCATAGGAACACCACGTCACGCTCATAAGATAATTGCCTATGTCATTTGTTGATGTTTTGAGAAAAACGCGAAAAAAAATCTTTGGTTTCTGAACAATCTGCCTATTTCATTTTAGTTGTAAGTTGCACACTGCCTATCTCGAGCTGTTACCATGGGATACACGTGAGATAAAGAGCTGACAGCAACATTTTCAATCAGCACAACTGCAAAACACCCCCCCCCCCCCCACCCCCCCCCAAAAAAAAAAAAAAAAAAAGAAGCTTTTGCATACCTCGCAGTTTTCAAACAAGTCTTCCTGTATACACAAAAAAGTGCCTAACTCAAAAAACGATATCGGCAGTTTTGCTTACGATACCGTGGCAATGGTTTCCGATGGTCTGAGAGTGTGTACTCTCGAACACATGACAAACACCCTTCCAGTAGCTGCCCCGGTAGTCTGACTTCACAAATGCCTAACAATGAGTTAGGTATTTGTCTTATGAGCGTGACGACCAGTTCTATCCACATCGTCTGTCTCTGAGCACCCTTTTGTTTGGACCAGCCATCATCTTTCTCCTGGTGGTGACACCCCTTGTAACGAGGCGCTAGAAAGTGGTACAGTAGAACCTGTCTAAAGAGACCCCCCACGGGACTGGGCAAAAGTGGTATCTTTGGACAGGTGGCCTCTTTCGACAGGTGTTTTATATAGTCGGAAAGACCGTCGCGCGTCGGGGATCCTTTGGGGTGGTCTTAATGGGCAGGTGGTCTTTATGGGTCTCTAGGGCAGGTTCTGCTGTACCAGCAAAAGGACCAAGTCCATTGAACACAGCAATTCCCACGTTAGCTACAACACCCTCTGAACACCCTCCTCTTCCAGCTTTTGCTCTGGTTCATCTGCTTACCACACAACACCACACATCCCGCCTGGTAAGTGCTTGGAAAGCATATGTCATTATAGCTGCATGAGTACACGTCCGTAACACTTAGAACGTTATGAGGAGATTCAAAGCTGTAGAAAGTATATACACAAATCAAAATCCGTTCCCTACCTTTCCTTAATTAACCACTGTTTTCAAACCAACACCACAAAAAAAAAGAAACAAACAAAAAAGAAAATCACATACATTGCCCCTCCCCCATTCTCACCGTCCGCCTTCCTCTTCCGTCCTCTTGAAGGAAGAACATTAGTCAGATTATTTGCGAAGAGACACACCACAAAGGACAGTGTTTAACAAGAGTTTCAAAGGCGAGTAACATGTACACACCAGTCAGACATTTGCACTCTTTTGCAACCCCTATTTAGGCACATCCTATATCAAACCTTACTTTTGTCTAGCGTCTGATTTACGAACGCTACTCCTTAAGAAGCGAAGAAAAGAACATCAAAGACCGAGTCATGTTCGCACAACCAAGAACCTCTTCCCTAAATGTTCTTTTTAGCCTTTCCCAACTCGACCATTTCCCCCACCATCCGCCCACGCCACCCTATCCTCCTTTTTCTGATGCTATGACAGTCAAAAAGAGATCATCACAGACTAAGTAAATGACCCTGAAACCAAGAAATAGTCACTCTTCACTCATTGCGTGGTCACATCCCACCACTCCTCCATCAACGTTCTTTCGCGGGTTCAACTGAAGTGGTAAAGATGACTATCAAAGACTGGGACCATGTCCGCACAATCTAAAAATGTTAGCTCTCCCTCTGACTTCTTTTGATTTTCCCCCTCCTTCTCCCCTCACAACCACCATCCTCGTCACCTCTTTTGGACCCTTTCCGTCACTTCAAACTCTCCTTCCTTCCTCTACAATGACAGAAATGACCATCAAAGACTGCAACCATGTTCGTACAATCTCAACATTATTTACTCTTCCTGTTCTTTTCAAAAGCTCTCTTGTTCATCGTACTCCCTTCACCCACTCATCCGTCCCCCCCCCCCCCCCCCGATCCCAGCCCCACCCCATCCCACCCCCACCCCGTTCGACCCTCTCCGCATCTCAAATCCCCCCTTGTTCCTGCTTTAACTTAAGTGGCAAGGATGATCGTTAAGAACAAGGACTGTATCAGGATAATCTGACGATATTTACTTATCACTCGACTTTTCTCGAGTCCACATTCTTCAATCTTCCTCTACTAATCAAGCAGTCGTCCCCTTCACGTATTGATTGCACTTTTCTTGATTGTTACCTTTTTCATAAAGTGACATAATTATGCACATTACAAGGTGGAGATGTTCTTCAACCACAAGGACCGTGCTCGCATAGCCCATGTCTACGTTTCTTGAGGTTCAATCCTCCCGTTCTTTCCCGTCTGCTCCCGATTTCCTATTCCCACTTGATTTTCTCTTTGACCATGCATTTACCTGGTTTTCCTCGCCAACAAGAATGACCATGTCTCAATAATTTAAGAATGTTTGCTTTCCCTTAAACGTCGCCGTTATTTGTTCCGTGTTTGTCATTTTAACGTGAGTAGGCCTACAGTGCTTTTTGGTCTTTTCGTTGTTCGCTCTCACGTGCAGTCGCCATTGTTTATTTGCTTTCCCTAAAATGTTTTCATCCCTTTATTCTCCGCTGCCACTCACCTGACTGTCATATTCATCCGTGTCCCGTCGTTACCCCAGTTCGTCTTTAACTTGACATCATTCGCAGTAAGATACCAAGATGAACCTCAAAGGCAATGACCCTGTCTTCACAAAGCAGAACTTTTTCTGTCAGTTTAGATTCCTCAGGATTTTTCTCTTCTTCTTCTTTCTCCCCTTCTTCTTTTACTTCCGCCCCCCCCCCCCCTCCCCCCCTACAGCATCTTGTCGGCCATTACCCCCTGGTCCATCTGTTGGCGAAATAACTTCACGCGAGTATGACCATCAAATATAAAAGACCGTGTCTGCAGAAAGCAAGAATGTTTGTTTCACTCTCGACATGTTTCAGGAATTTCTTGATCCATATCCTCTCCCGCTCCGCCCTTATACCTTGTACATACCGTTACTCATGCTTGGCCAATCTTTTGACGAAGTGACATCACGAATATTGAAGTAGCAAATATGACCATCAAAGACGAGAACCATATGTCTCTCTCTCTACATGTCTCAGGTTTTCTTGGCCCGTTTCCTCCTTTTCCCTCTCCTTACCCCGTGCTCCCCCCCTCCCCTCAACACCCCCACCCCCGCCGCTTTTATTTCGACTAAGTGACATCACTCCCAGTAAAGTGGCGAACATGACTATAAAAGACAAGGACCATGATCGCACAAGGCAAGACTCTTTTCTCTTTCTCCACTAATCTGGAGTTTGCTTGGTCTTTTTCTCCCATCTCCACCCTCTCGCCTCCGTGATCCCCCTCCTCCTCCTCCCCTCGCCCCCCACCTCCTCACCTTCTCAGCCCTCGGTCCAACTTTTGACGAAGTGACATCACGCGCCGTGAAGAGGCGGAGATGACCATCAAAGAAGAATCCCATGTCCACGAACCCCTCCGCCAATATTGGAACAGCCGGGTACTCGTTACTGCTTTCCGCCAATCGATGTCTCGCCAGATCTGATTGGTTCCCACGCCCTTCGATTTCTGTTCCGGTCTTTTCAGTGTGGTCAGGAGTAGATAGGCAGCACAGCTTTTTCTCTTTTTTTTTTTTTGTTAGCTTAATTCTTAGCTGACCGGTGCTGGCTTTGGGTGAGACCTTTTTACACCTGCATTTATGTGGGTAATATAATAGAGATTTTGTTTTCCTCTTCTTCTTAGTTTTCACGTCCTTCGATTTCTTTTCTTGCTTTTTTGCTCTGGCCAGAAGTAGACTTTCAACAAAGGTTCTTCTGCATACGGTTTCAGCTTACCGGGTGAAGCTATGTGTGACACATTTCTGCACCTGCAGCTTTTAAGGCTGTCTTCAATTGAGCGAAGTCGACTACGCAAAGTATACTTCGCTGAACTGACCGCTCAAAGCTTTAGCACTTACTTTGGCGATAAAAAGACTTTGCAAAGTATAGTTCGCTAAACTACCCGCTCAAAGCTTTAGCACTTACTTTGGCGATAAAAAGACTTCGTAAAGTCGACTTCGCTAAACTGACCGCTCAAAGCTTTAGCACTTACTTTGGCGATAAAACGACTTCGTAAAGTATACTTCGCTAAACTGACCGCTCAAAGCTTTAGCACTTACTTTGGCGATAAAACGACTTCGTAAAGTATACTTCGCTAAACTGACCGCTCAAAGCTTTAGCACTTACTTTGGCGATAAAACGACTTCGTAAAGTATACTTCGCTGAACTGACCGCTCAAAGCTTTAGCACTTACTTTGGCGATAAAAAGACTTTGCAAAGTATAGTTCGCTAAACTACCCGCTCAAAGCTTTAGCACTTACTTTGGCGATAAAAAGACTTCGTAAAGTATACTTCGCTAAACTGACCGCTCAAAACTTTAGCACTTACTTTGGCGATAAAAAGACTTCGTAAAGTATACTTTGCTAAACTGACCGCACAAAGCTTTAGCACTTACTTTGGCGATAAAAAGACTTTGCAAAGTATACTTCGCTAAACTGACCGCTCAAAACTTTAGCACTTACTTTGGCGATAAAAAGACTTCGCAAAGTATACTTTGCTAAACTGACCGCTCAAAGCTTTAGCACTTACTTTGGCGATAAAACGACTTCGTAAAGTATACTTCGCTAAACTGACCGCTCAAAGCTTTAGCACTTACTTTGGCGATAAAAAGACTTCGTAAAGTATACTTCGCTGAACTGACCGCTCAAAGCTTTAGCACTTACTTTGGCGATAAAAAGACTTTGCAAAGTATAGTTCGCTAAACTACCCGCTCAAAGCTTTAGCACTTACTTTGGCGATAAAAAGACTTCGTAAAGTATACTTTGCTAAACTGACCGCACAAAGCTTTAGCACTTACTTTGGCGATAAAAAGACTTTGCAAAGTATACTTCGCTAAACTGACCGCTCAAAACTTTAGCACTTACTTTGGCGATAAAAAGACTTCGCAAAGTATACTTTGCTAAACTGACCGCTCAAAGCTTTAGCACTTACTTTGGCGATAAAACGACTTCGTAAAGTATACTTTGCTAAACTGACCGCTCAAAGCTTTAGCACTTACTTTGGCGATAAAACGACTTCGCAAAGTATACTTCGCTGAACTGACCGCTCAAAGCTTTAGCACTTACTTTGGCGATAAAACGACTTCGCAAAGTATACTTCGCTGAACTGACCGCTCAAAGCTTTAGCACTTACTTTGGCGATAAAACGACTTCGCAAAGTATACTTCGCTGAACTGACCGCTCAAAGCTTTAGCACTTACTTTGGCGATAAAAAGACTTCACAAAGTATACTTCGCTAAACTGACCGCTCAAAGCTTTAGCACTTACTTTGGCGATAAAACGACTTCGCAAAGTATACTTCGCTGAACTGACCGCTCAAAGCTTTAGCACTTACTTTGGCGATAAAACGACTTCGCAAAGTATACTTCGCTGAACTGACCGCTCAAAGCTTTAGCACTTACTTTGGCGATAAAACGACTTCGCAAAGTATACTTCGCTGAACTGACCGCTCAAAGCTTTAGCACTTACTTTGGCGATAAAAAGACTTCACAAAGTATACTTCGCTAAACTGACCGCTCAAAGCTTTAGCACTTACTTTGGCGATAAAAACGACTTCGCAAAGTATACTTCGCTGAACTGACCGCTCAAAGCTTTAGCACTTACTTTGGCGATAAAACGACTTCGCAAAGTATACTTCGCTGAACTGACCGCTCAAAGCTTTAGCACTTACTTTGGCGATAAAACGACTACGCAAAGTATACTTCGCTGAACTGACCGCTCAAAGCTTTAGCACTTACTTTGGCGATAAAAAGACTTTGCAAAGTATAGTTCGCTAAACTACCCGCTCAAAGCTTTAGCACTTACTTTGGCGATAAAAAGACTTTGCAAAGTATAGTTCGCTAAACTACCCGCTCAAAGCTTTAGCACTTACTTTGGCGATAAAAAGACTTCGTAAAGTCGACTTCGGGCTCAACTAAGTACCGCCTTTAGGGCTGTGTTGATCATATAAAAAACACGTGTTTTTTTTATCAGTCTTATAATCGAATGTTGTCAAGCGCAAACATGACGGAAATGCCTTAAATGATCAATTTTAATTGGAGACATTGAAAACCAGAACACAG
Organism: Littorina saxatilis; assembly: GCF_037325665.1. Classification (NCBI taxonomy): domain Eukaryota; kingdom Metazoa; phylum Mollusca; class Gastropoda; order Littorinimorpha; family Littorinidae; genus Littorina; species Littorina saxatilis. The sequence continues at coordinate 19,325 of NW_027129584.1, read as the reverse complement.
GCATGCATATGTTTTAAATCACATCTCTCTGCCTCTCTGTCTTTTTCTCTGTTTCTGTCTGTCTGTCTGTCTGTGTGTCTATATGTGTGTCTATCTGTGTCTATCTCTCTCTCTCTCTCTCTCTCTCTCTCTCTCTCTCTCTCTCTCTCTCTCTCTCTCTCTCTCTCTCTCTCTCTCTCTAGCTCTCTCTCTCTCTTTGTTGAATGTATGTGGTTGGAACTAAAACATGACAAATCCTCTCCCTTGCTTATTGGCCATGTGTATCGTAACCCTGTTGAAACGTCAAGGTGGATTGATTATTTTGTTTCTATGATGGACAGAGTGAAGGCTCGTGACGAGAATGTTGTATTGCTTGGCGATTTTAACATCAACCTACTCAGGCCTCAAACAACGTGGTGCTCAACCACTGCTCTGTTTGGTCTTCATCAGCTGGTTAAAACCCCTACAAGAGAAACAAATACTTCATCAACCCTGATTGATCATATTTACACTGATAGTAAGAATATCGTTGCAAATGCCCTAGTAGTGCATTCCAGTTTTAGTGACCATCATTCTGTTTTTTGCTCGATTTCTCTTAGATTGCCAAAATCACGTCATAAAGGCCACACAACAATCGAATACAGAAGTTTCAAGTATTTTGATGAATCTGCCTTTTTCTTTTACCTTAACCAAGCCCCATTTTATAGCGTATTCAATTGCAGTGACGCAGAGGGCGCTTGCAATATATTGTTCACCATATTTTGTGTTCAATAATTGATAAACACGCACCACTACGTCAGCATAGAGTGAAATATCCCCAGCTTCTCCCTTGGTTAACCTCAGAGATTATTGAGGCTCTGGCGATGCGTGATTATTTTAAAGAGCGCAACATGAAAACAGAGTATAAACTGCAAACAAATAAAGTTTTGGACACAGTGAGACAAGCAAAGGCAGAATATTTTAATAAACTGATTTCTGAAAAAAAGGATACAGCTACAATCAGTTCTGGATAAATCTAGGAAGGGATCAACCAATTCTCATTCACAAATATCTCCAAATGATTTTAACAAACACTTCATTTCGCTAGCAGACAGCCTAAAATCTTGTCTCAATCAGAATGATTCCCTTGATACGGATGATTGTTTTGAAAAATAAAAACATTCTGTGGACAAAAGTTGACTCAAACTGACACGTTTTCTATTCCTCCAATCTCAGTGCATGAGGTAGGAAAACTGGTACAACAAATGGCGAATAAGAAGTCAATGGGTCCAGACAAGATTCCAGTCAAGTTGCTAAAACTTGCTTTACCTTACATTGTTGATTCCCTAACTTATGTTTATAACCTAAGCATACAACAAAACGTGTTCCCTTCTATTTTAAAGTGTGCAAAGGTATTACCACTTCCAAAAAATAAGGATCTTACAGACCCAAACAACTTTAGACCTATTTCCCTCTTACCTGTTCTATCTAAACCCTTAGAAAAGCACATACAAAAACATGTTGGCATATATGGAACAAATGAATCTGTTTCATCCTTTTCATTTTGGATTCCGTTCTAAGCATTCCTGCCACACCGCCTTAAGCTCTTTATGCGAGACTTGGCTGTCAGCAATAAACAAAGCAGAAATAACGGGAGCGTTGTTTTTGGACTTTAAGAAAGCCTTTGACTTAGTAGATCACTCTCTTCTACTAAAGAAAGTAAAGTGCTATTCAAAAGACGACTCCGCCTGTGCCTTTTTTGAATCGTATCTTTCAAAACGGAAACAGTATGTGTCCATTAACTGTAAAACTTCGTCAAACGAGTTTGTCAGGAGTGGTGTCCCTCAATGGTCTGTATTAGGACCTATCTTGTTCTGTATTTATATAAATGATTTACCCCTTCATGTGTCCGATGAAAAAGTTAGATGTGAGTTCTTCGCGGATGACTCTTCTGTTCACACCAGTCAGAACTTTTGGAATCCGTCAACTCTTCTCTTCAAACAAGTGTGGATGAAATCAATGAGTGGTGCGTTTCTAATGCAATGATCATTCATCCGATTAAAACAAAGAGTATGGTGATAACCACGAGACAAAAACACCAATTAAGTCCTTTACAATTACAACTGTCAGTTGGTTCAACTCAAGTGCAGCAAGTTAGGGAACATAGATTATTGGGTGTTACCATTGATCAAGAGTTGAAATGGCACTCATTTGAGTAATATTTGCAAACTAGTATCAAACAATGTGTACCTGTTATCAAAATTAAGGCATTACGCAGATTCTGCAGCACTCAAAATGTTCTATTACGCCCACATAATGCCTCATATAAACTTCGCATCGACACTTTGGGATAACTGCAGTGATGTTCATTTAAAAAGACTCAATTCCCTGCATCGCCGAGCTGCAAAACTTATTCTGCATGATTTGAATAGGTCCACGGATGATAAACTAAAGCTCTTGAATTTCCTCCCCTTGAAAGATCAGTTGACGTTAAATAAGGCTGTGTTCATGTATACAATTCTAAATGACGACTGTCCTAAATATTTGCAATCACATTTCAACCATGCCACAAAAAGATATGGGTCCCAAAACATCATCCCTCCTATACCTCGCATAGACCTCTACAAATCGAGCTTAGCCTTCTCGGGAGCGTTTCTCTGGAACTCCTTCCCCCAACAGATAAGAATTCAACTTCAGTGAAAATGTTTAAGAGACAGCCACGTTCACACATCATTCGTGAATGAAATGTCTTGTTCGATTGTTATTTTGTTAACCATTTTGTACTAGTGTTAACGGATGTGTAGCTGATCGGAGCAACTTTATTCCCAAATGAAATGTATAACTATGTCAATGTAATTTTGGAGTTCTCCTTATGTAATTCCTTAAATGCTCATTGTGTTGCATTCCATACAAGGTATTTCTGTATTTTATATGATTGAATTTATATTGTTAATGTGCGTCTGTCTTTATGTGTTGTATAAAGGACAGGTTGGAAGAATAGGCTTTACCTAAAACCTTTATCCTTATGTAATAAAGTTCTGAGTCTGAGTCTGAGTCTCTCCCTCTCTCTCTCTCCCTCTCTCTCTCCCCTCTCTCTCTCCCCCCCCTCTTTATCTCTCTCTCCTTCTGCAGTCTTAGTACTCAATTTTTAAATCCTTTCATGATCAATCCCTTTTAAGTTTTGTCCAGCTGCCTCTGTCATCCTGCCCCCTTCTCTCTTCGGCAGTCTTTCGAAAATCCTTTGGTATATCTTAAAGATACTTTCAGTCACTTGAACACCAACACAGCTCGTTCCCAGCTTTTGTGATGGATTAGAGCTTCCGTTCACTTAGGCGCATTTCATTTATTTATTTATATGGGAGATTTATATAGCTCTTGACGTTATCTAAGCGCTTTACATATTAATTTCTGCCGTGTGAAATGGAATATTTTACACAATATATCACGCATTCACATCGGCCAGTAAATCTCAAGCCATTACGGCGAATATTTACTTTTCACGGCCTATTATTCCAAATCACACGGGTGGACATTTTTTTTTATCTATGCCTATACATTTTTGCTAGGAAAGACCCTTTTGTCAATCGTGGGATCTTTAACGTGCACACCCCAATGTAGTGTACACGAAGGGACCTCGGTTTTTTGTCTCATCCGGCGAAAGACTAGCACTTGAACCCACCACCTGGGCTGGGAAAGGGGGAAGAAAATTGCTCACTCCCCGACCCAGGGTCGAACTCGCAACCTCTCGCTTCCGAGGCAAGTGCACTTTACCACTCGGCCACCCTTTCCCTTACCATATGAAAAGTCAACAGCTGGGCTTCTTCATGTGCGGAGGAATTCTGTCTTTGGATGATGGAATTTCGCAGATCGACATAAGTCTCAGATAAGAAAATAATTCTGTTAAAAGTTCCCAATCTGCGCAGAAAGCATGCAGTCACATTGTTGATTGTTGGTATGTGTCAAAGTGGAAGGATGTTCTTATCCAATGGAACAAAAGGCTGGGCCAATCTATGGTAGGCCCTACTCTACACAATAATAATCATATGGTGCTGTGCATACATGCGAGATGGCTGCTCCGCCTGGCGTCTGGCATTATGGGGTTAGTGCTAGGACTGGTTGGTCCGGTGTCAGAATAATGTGACTGGGTGAGACATGAAGCCTGTGCTACGACTTCGGTCTTGTGTGTGGCGCACGTTATATGTCAAAGCAGCACCGCCCTGATATGGCCCTTAGTGGTCGGCTGGGCGTTAAGCAAACAAACAAAAAATACATGCGAGATTCAAAAAAAAGATTGTCCATGCTGGCTATTTGGCTCGTGGCTTTCACGGATAGCAAAGCAGAACACGAACAATGAAATGTAGTCACGAACATCAAAACATTAAATTAAATTAACATTTTATTAAGGATTACAAATGTTTCCTGCTGAGATGGAACGTGAGTCCATTGGTGTAAATTATGCCAGTTCATTCGATACATTTTCTAATTACACGTATTGCTCCATCGATTGTTGCAAGCTACAACAATTCAAAGGTAAGTCACAGTGCCCGTTATCGTCGATTTGCGTTTGCCGTACATGCATCTTGTTTCTCCACTTTAAAGGCGATAAGTCGAAGATCCTGTGAATATTTCGTTGTGTCTTTAATTAAACGTTCCATCAGCTTAACCTTTCGTGTGTTTTTTTTGTTCTTGATTTTGGATCGTAAGCAGAATATCTGTTTCGGATATCTACAAACGAGTCTCATGCACAGAAAGGAGGGCACCTTTAACGGCAACACAGCATCTTTTTTTTACGGCAGCTTTGATGATTTTAACCTTGAATCTAACTGGACATATCCTTCAGACTATTTATGACCAGAATGTCCGGACTTCGTGCTTCGCAGTCATTGGACCTCTGCCCCGGAAGATTTTATGTTCGTGACTAGATTTCATTGTTCGTGGACTGCTTTGCTATCTGTGAAACCCGCGAGCCATATAGCCAGCATGGACAATCTTGAAATGAATCAGTCTCCTGCATGTTTTTTGACGACCGTTAATGTTTCCGTCTGCAATGCAGCTGTCTAGAAATTTGTTTCCTTCTGAAATGGAACGTGAGTTCATTGCCGTAAATTCTGCCAGTTCATTCGATACATTTTCTGTTTATAGCGTTTCTACGGGAACACTAGCTGGCAGGACAGCTTTTTGCTACATTTCTTATGTTTACCCAAGTCGAAGCGTCTCGGTAGACGCATTTATTTTTTAAAGGAAGACTACGAATAGAAAAATAAGAAATTAAGGACGTATGTACTGTACCCGACGTTCTTATTTTGAAAAAAAAGAGAAACACTATTTTCAGTCATTTTGATTTTTTTCCATCATCATCATCATCATCATCATCATCATCATCATCATCATCATCATCATCATCATCATCATCATCATCATCATCATCATCATCATCGGCAGCAGCAGTTTCTTCTTCTTCTTCTTCTTCTTCTTCTTCTTCTTCTTCTTCTTCTTCTTCTTCTTCTTCTTCTTCTTCTTCTTCTTCTTCTTCTCTCCTCCCTCTACCTCTCACTCTCATCCTGAGCAGCTTACCGTCCTTAAATTAATGGCCTACGCCGACAACTAACATTAGGTCTGGAAAGGCCAGATTACTAAACCACGACGAATGCAAATTGCACTGCACAAAACACATGCATTATTAACACCAATCCGCAGGCTCCAGCATCAGTGAAGAATTCCAAAGTAGTTAACCACGATGACACCCATTTTCCGCTCTCTCGTAATATAAGTAATCTACAATAGAAACTAGGGCACAGACATCAGTGCAGTGAGGGTATTCGAGGTTCACCCTATTCTCTGTTCCATGTTGTACGTTGTAACGACTTCGCCCTTGACTACTCGTGTTTTTACATTTAGTCAAGTTTTGACTAAATGTTTTAACATAGAGGGGGAATCGAGACGATGGTCGTGGTGTATGTGTGTGTGTCTGCGTGTGTGTGTGTGTACAGCGATTCAGACCAAACTACTGGACCGATCTTTATGAAATTTGACATGAGAGTTCCTGGGAATGATATCCCCGGACGTTTTTTTCTTTTTTCGATTAATAATTTTGATGACGTCATATCCGGCTTTTTGTAAAAGTTGAGGCGGCACTGTCACACCCTCATTTTTAGGGGGAATCGAGACGAGGGTCGTGGTGTATGTGTGTGTGTCTGTCTGTCTGTGCGTGTGTGTGTGTAGAGCGATTCAGACCAAACTACTGGACCGATCTTTATGAAATTTGACATGAGAGTTCCTGGGTATGATATCCCCGGATGTTTTTTTCTTTTTTTCGATAAATACTTTTGATGACGTCATATCCGGCTTTTTGTAAAAGTTGAGGCGGCACTGTCACACCCTCATTTTTCAATCAAATTGATTGAAATTTTTGTAAAGCAATCTTCGACGAAGGCCGGACTTCGGTATTGCATTTCAGTTTGGTGGCTTAAAAATTAATTTATGACTTTGGTCATTAAAAATCTGAAATTTGTAATAATTTGTTTTTTATATCAAACGATCCAAATTTACGTTCATCTTATTCTACATTATTTTTTGATTCCTAAAACATATACATATGTTATATTTGGATTAAAAACAAGCTCTGAAAAATAGAAATATAAAAATTATTATTAAAATTAAATTTCCGAAATCGATTTAAAAACAATTTCATCTTATTCCTTGTCGGTTCCTGATTCCAAAAACATATAGATATGATATGTTTGGATTAAAACCACGCTCAGAAAGTTGTGTGTGTGTGTGTGTGTGTGTGTGTGTGTGTGTGTGTGTGTGTGTGTGTGTGTGTGTGTGTGTGTGTGTGTGTGTGTGTGTGTGTGTGTGTGTGTCTGTAGAGCGATTCAGAGTAAACTACTGGACCGATCTTTATGAAATGTTACATTAGAGTTCCTGGGTATGATATCCCCAGAAGTTATTTTCATTTTTTCGATTAATGTCTTTGATGACGTCATATCCGGCTTTTTGTAAAAGTTGAGGCGGCACTGTCACACCCTCATTTTTCAATCAAATTGATTGAAATATTTGTAAAGCAATCTTCAACAAAGGCCAGATTTTGGTATTGTATTTCAGGTTGGTGGCTTAAAATTTAATGAATGACTTTGGTCATTAAAAATCTGAAAATTCTATTTAAATTTTAGTTTTTATAAAACGATCCAAAATTACATTAATCTTAATCTTCATCATTTTCTGATTCCAAAAACATATAAATATGGTATATTTGGATAAAGAACAAGCTCTGAAAATTAAAAATATAAAAATTATGATCAGAATTAAATTTCCGAAATCGATTTTAAAACAATTTCATCTTATTCCTTGTCAGTTCCTGATTCCAAAAACATATAGATTTGATATGTTTGGATTAAAAACACGCTCAGAAAGTTAAAACGAAGAGAGGTACAGAAAAGCGTGCTATGCAGCACAGCGAAACCACTAGTACCGCGCTAAACAGGCTCGTCAGTTTCACTGCGATTTGCACGAGCGGCGGACTACGGTCATTGTGAACAAATGCAGTGCGTTCAGTTTCATTCTGTGAGTTCCACAGCTTGACTAAATGTAGTAATTTCGCCTTACGCGACTTGTTTCTCTTTTCGGACGACTAGCTCTTGGTGACAAGAAGTGTAGCACCAAGGGAAAGTTGTCTTTCTCACAATCGAGATTTAGTACTGCACACACACACAAAGTAAAAATTATGACGATCTGCTTACTCTAAGTGCGAATCAGATAAAAAAAAAAAAGTAAACCTAACAAACACACATACAATAAGCCAGTCAGCCAGCCAAAGGAAGAAAGAAGAAAACCAACAAACAGAACAATAGAGAATCTTGTAAATAGATATTGTGAGAGGTAGTAAGTATTGAATTACAAAAAAACTACAAAAGTGTGCCGTACTCTTATTCGGAACATTAGTTGGAAGAGAGAGAGACACACAGAAACAGAAACACACAGAGACGGAGACAAATGTAGAGACAGACAGACAAGTAGAGACTGACTGACTGATCCTTAAATTCATAAGGATAGAGGTTTTAGGCACAGCCTAGTCTTACAACCTGTCCTTAATACATATAAGACACGAACATTATGATACATCAGTAATATAGTTATATACATATCAGCAAAGCAAACAGATAGACAAACAGGCAGACAGAGAATGCAAGCAAATAAACGAATACACAAATTAAGAAACAAACAAAGAAACAAAACAAGCAAACAAGCCAACAAGAGAGGTTTCGTGTGATCGAGTTCCGCCCAGTTCCGCCATGTAATTCGAACTTGACCAAACTAGGCCTTGTTGGGTCGAGTTAGGCGGAGATGGGCTGACTCCCTGTCCGCGCCACACCCTCCCCCCCTCCCCCCCCCTCCCCCTACCCCCTCCGTCCCCAAACCTCTCACCCACGCCAAAAACAGAAAAGACTTACTTACTTACTTACATACATCAACACCAAAACCAGAACCGTCGCTCTTCCCTCAGTGACCACGGCACCGCCAGACTTTCCGGATTTTACATCCTGGCCCGAAGCGTCCTGAAGGTCCAGAGAGGGGGCTTAAACCCCGACTGTAATACCCCGCAAAGGAACGCTACTTAGGCTGGCCATTAACCGTCTTGTCCGCGGGGCCTCCTAGCCCCAAATAGATCATTCGCACGCAGTTGCAAGACGGGGATAGAGTCTCAGCAAGATTAGTAGCATCGCGCCAAATCTTTGGACTCCACAGAAGACGCTCGATGTTCTGGCCTTTTTTTTTTTTTTAAACACCATCGAAAGGTCTTGGGCGTCTTCTTCCGCTGGTGTGTGGCTAACGGTCTGCTGTCTTTTGCCTGGGTTCTGGTTCCACGTCTTCTCCTCTTTCGTTTTTTGTGTGAAATGTTTCTGTCTCTTTTCGTGTTTGCTTCAGGGCATACGGTCTTTCTCAATACTAAACGGAAGGTGAAGAGACCTTTAAGAACGTAGATATTTGCGTCTTGTTTCTGCTCTTGTGTTGTTGTTGTTTTTTATTTCGCGTGTAATGAAGTAACGCGTCTATTTCTTCTGAGTATTCCTGTCTTGGTTCTTTCTTCAGGGAATTGATATGTTGCAAGAACAACGCGGGGTCTAACGAATCGTGAAAACTTGAAGTTGGATAAAGTGGATATTTGTGTGGTTGATTTGGTCACTGTTACAATTTTGAGATTAGCAATGACACTGTGTCTTGTTTGTTATTCAAACTTCTAAGTTTCTGAACTTGTATATGTTTGCTTGTGTGTTTGTTTGTGTGGGTTTTTGGTTTTGGTTTTTTTCGTTGTGTGTTTTCTTTGTTTGTCACTTCTGTTTGATGATCTCCTAACTTGTTTATTTATTAATTTTAACACAAATAGTGTTTAATTATTACTTAGTTTGAGAGTTTATTTCTAGACAAACACGTAAGAAAGACCTGTGCTCGTTTCTACATCTATATTTCGTTTAACTGTAGAGAAATAATTATATCATCATTAAAGGCACACTCCTTCTCATGCCCGGCCAGGCTGTAACCTAGGATGAGACTATCTCCCTCCACTTGTTCACATACCAACAATTAAACAGTCTGGGTGTTCTGTGTTTCTTGGTGGGGATTATTTTAATGAACTTATTTTGGAAAAGCAATTTGTGACATTTTTAGAAATTAATTCATTCAAGAAATCCAACTCACCTCGGCGAGCAGTATGGCATTGTGTGTTTTGGTATGTGCCCAGATGGAGGGATGCTTTTATTCCATGTAAAAGCTTCGCCTGATCTGAGATGAGTGCCTTTGAGTGTAACACAAGACTTATTGCGCGGGCCTCCCCCTAGTTTTTTCTCTCCAGTTTTTGCTTTTGTTAATGCTTCTGTCCTGCGGGGAACTAAACCCACCGTCTCAATTGAATTCTTTACAGTACAACGTTGTTGTGTTTGATTTCACTCGATGGAATGGACGGTCTTTGGATAACTGTTGAGGAAAACTGTCCACTCTTTTTTTTCTGGAGTTGTTGTCATATTTTTCTTCCAGGAAGAGATAAGGTCAAGGTACGTGATACTTGCGAAAGGATGGAATTGCTGCTCAGATATTATTGGAAACAGAAAGTCGTCGATGCCTTTGGAAATAAATTATACGGAATTGTAAAGACATGATTTCCTGGCTCTGCCTCTTTCTATGTCTGTCTGCCTGCCTGCTTGCCTGCCTGCCTCTCTGCCTGCCTGCCTGTATGTCTGCCTGTCTGTCTTTCACCCTCGCGTTCTTTCTTTCAATCTCTATTTCACTCTGTCTGCCTGTCTCTCTGTCTAACTCTCTCTGTCTTTGTCTTTGTCTCTGTGTCTGTGTCTGTATCTGTGTCTGTCTCTCTGTGTGTCTCTGTGTGTCTCTGTGTGTCTGTGTGTCTGTGTGTATGTCTGTCTATCTGTCTGTCTGTCTGTCTCTGTCGGCCTGTCTGTCTCTCTGTCTCTGCCTCTGTCTCTGTCTCTCTCTGTCTCTCTGTCTCTCTGTCTCTCTGTCTCTCTCTCTCTCTCTCTCTCTCTAAGACTCAGTCTGTCTGTCTCTGTTTCTGTATGTCTGTCTGTCTGTCTGTGTGTATCTGTGTGCCTGCGTGTGTGTCTGTGTGTCTGTGTGTCTGTCTGTCTGTCTCCCCCTTCCCCTCTGTATATATCTACCTTGCTCTATTTCTTTGTTACAAGACTCGGGTGACAAAACCTGTTGCAGTATCGACGTCAATGTTTGTTTTAATAAAATCACACTGAATTCATTTTCAAGATGAGTACTGGGAAAACATGAAAATAAATAGCTTTTGATTACCATCATTATGATCTCTAACCTCAAGATCTGACCCCAGTCCCACCCACCCCACCCCTACATCTTTCTTGTTCGACACTTGTTTTTCTTTCTTTTTTCTTCACCGTTCTTCGTATTGTGTCTGTTCAAGATGCTCGAATTTAAAAATCGATATTTTTACGGGAACCACAAGTTCTCGCGAGAGTCGAGATCCCATGTGAGATACCTCATGCATCTTGATTTGCTTGGGATGTCTCCGTGTTGTGCGGTTTTTTTTCTTCTGAGTGGTTGTGGATGCAACGCGCTCTTCTGTTAAAGAAACACAAGTCGGTCCCAGAGAAAGTGGTGGATTGGAATGTCTCATGAAATTATAATTGGATTATGTTTCAACAGACGAAAACGCTTTAGTGTAGGACTGTCATTGTTTGGCCACATTTATAATTGTGCTCATTTTCCTCACGATTTACTTTGTATGTTGTTTTGCTTTTGATGTCCAAGCACGACTTGACCGTAAGAAACACGTACAGACACATAACTGATGAACAGTAACATCTAGAATAACGTACAAAACACAAATGCATACATATGTGCGCTCACACACATGAAGTAAGAGACAGAGAGACAGAGAGACAGAGAGACAGAGAGACAGACAGACAGACAGACATACATACAGACAGGCCAGGCAGAACGTTAAGAGACGGAGAAAGGGACTTAGAGGGAGATAATTGAAAACAAACAAACAGACAAACAGACATATATATATAGAGAGAGCGACAGAGAGAGAGAAAGAGAGAGAGAGAGAGAGAGAGAGAGAGAGAGAGAGAGAGAGAGAGAGAGAGAGAGAGAGAGAGAGAGAGAGAGAGAGAGAGAAAGCGAGAGAAAGAGAGAGAGAAAAGAGAGAGAGAGAGAGAGAGAGAGAGAGAGAGAGAGAGAGAGAGAGAGAGAGAGAGAGAGAGAGAGAGAGAGAGGGAGGGAGAAAGTAGGAGAGAAAAGGAGAGCCGCCTCCTATGTGAACCAGAACTTTGGACTCTTAGTATTACATTTCTTACCTTGTGCAACCACCCACTCGGCATAAAGAA
>NW_027129584.1:0-2500 GCF_037325665.1 Littorina saxatilis | reverse complement strand
CAGAAAGTTAAAACGAAGAGAGGTACAGTAAAGCGCAGCGCAATCGCTACCGCGCCAAACAGGCTCGTCACTTTCACTGCCTTTTGCACTAGCGGCGGACTACGTTCAGTTTCATTCTGTGAGTTCCACAGCTTGACTAAATGTAGTAATTTCGCCTTACGTGACTTGTTTTTATCTTACGTCCGTTAACACGAAATAATTGGTCAACTTGCACAGATTCGTAGGTTCGATTTTTTTCTCATTACATATTTTGATGGCTTTAATGTAATGAATAGCCATAGCTCTTATGTATATTTTGTCTAGTGTAATTGTCTGTTCCTTTTTGTCTCTTCTCTAATTCCATGATTCGGCGTTGTTTTCGCTTTGTGGGCGTGCGTTTTTCTCATAATGTGTATTTTAGCTTCTTTTTTTTCCTGGTGTGGTTTTTGATGTCGCTGCTTTTTCATGCCATTTTTTTTTTATTTGCAATGTCAATATAGAATCAATTTCTTTAAGGTATAGAATATGACATCCTTTTTGTCCTTTCTAACTGTTCTCAACAAGTTCAGCATTCTTTTTTTTTTCATAAACCACTGAATTGCTTCCTTGTACCGGTTTGGTTTATTAAATTCCACTGTTTGTGTGTTTTTGTGTGTGTTTTTTTTCTTTGTTTTTACATTTAGTCAAGTTTTGACTAAATGTTTTAACATAGAGGGGGAATCGAGACGAGGGTCATGGTGTATGTGTGTATGTGTGTGCATGTGTGTGTGTGTGTGTGCGCGTGTGTGTGTGTAGAGCGATTCAGAGTAAACTACTGGACCGATATTTATGACATTTGACATGAGAGTTCCTGGGTATGATATCCCCGGACTTTTTTCATTTTTTCGATAAATGTCTTTGATGACGTCATATCCGGCTTTTTGTAAAAGTTGAGGCGGCACTGTCACACCCTCATTTTTCAATCAAATTGATTGAAATTTTGGCCAAGCAATCTTCGACGAAGGCCGGACTTCGGTATTGCATTTCAGCTTGGTGGCTTAAAAATTAATTAATGACTTTGGTCATTAAAAATCTGAAAATTGTAAAAAAAAATAATTTGTTTTTAAAACGATCCAAATTTACGTTCATCTCATTCTGCATCATTTTTTGATTCCAAAAACATATAAATATGTTATATTCGGATTAAAAGCAAGCTCTGAAAATTAAAAATATAAAAATTATTATTTATATAAAATTTCCAAAATCGATTTAAAAACAATTCCATCGTATTTCTTGTGGGTTTCTGATTCCAAAAACATATAGATGTGATATGTTTGGATTAAAAACACGCTCAAAAAGTTAAAAAGAATAGAGATAAAGAAAAGCGTGCTATCCTTCTCACCGCAACTACTACCCCGCTCTTCATGTCAATTTCACTGCCTTTGCATCGAGCGGTGGACTGACAATGCTACGAGTATACGCTCTTGCTGTAAAAATGCAGTGAGTTCAGTCTCATTCTGTTAGTTCGACAGCTTGACTAAATGTTGTAATTTCGCCTTACGCGACTTGTTTTCTTCTTTGTTTGTGTGTGTGTTTCCCTTACATACAGATTGACAGACAGATTGACAGACACACAATCCCTGTTTTACCTTAACCCTCCTCCTTTCTCTTTCTCACCCCCCTCCTCTCTCTCTCTCTCTCTCTCTCTCTCTCTCTCTCTCTCTCTCTCTCTCTCTCTCTCTCTCTCTCTCTTTCTCTCCCTATCTCTCTCTTTCTCCAGGGTCCCCCACTGGTTTTTAAAAACAAAATTCCATGACTTTTCCATGACTTTCCATGAGCCTCAATAACATTTTCCATGACTAGATCCACAGGTCGCCATTTCCGAACACGCAAACTTTTTACGTCTAATGTCACTGCCAGTTTTGACACTGGCTTGCTTTGCACTGAATTTGAGTCAGTTTCTACGCAGTGTCTCTTCGACAAGCAAGTCAAGCATTTGCTAAGCAGTCAGATTATCGGTAATGTTTGCTGGTCCTGTCATTTCACTAAACTGGACCAGCCACTGTTTGTATCCATCTGCACTTTCGTAAATTCCGTTTTGTAACCGTCACTGTGACTTGACGAACTGTCATTTTTTTCACCGCGATACACAGTTCATTGCGAAGATCTTCCTTGGTAATTCGTTCCAATTCCGCATACTTTTTGTTGTCAAGAAACAACTCGAAAGAAAGTTTCAAACTCATCATCCTCCATCTCGCTTGTCGAAGCGCTAAAGTACTTTATCGATGCAAAAACAAAAGCAGAAAACTTCAACGAAACCGACTCAAGTGCAGCGCAGACGATACGACGAGATAACGGAAGGAAGTGAGCCTCGCTTTGGCTCAAGTGCCGTTAAAAATACCGTTATTCTCGTATGCAAATACGAACGAGAAGTTGGTCATACGAACAAGCCTTGTGCTGGCGACGCAAATCGCTGCTGGCTGTCAAAAGGGGGGGGGGGGGGGGGGGGGGGGGGGGGGGGGGGGGGGGGGAATGGCTGGGC
>NW_027129583.1:0-1955 GCF_037325665.1 Littorina saxatilis | reverse complement strand
CGGTCCCATCAATCACCTACAACATACAAGACCGCGGTCCCATCAATCACCTACAACATACAAGACCGCGGTCCCATCAATCACCTACAACATACAAGACCGCGGTCCCATCAATCACCTACAACATACAAGACCGCGGTCCCATCAATCACCTACAACATACAAGACCGCGGTCCCATCAATCACCTGCAACATACAAGACCGCGGTCCCATCAATCACCTACAACATACAAGACCGCGGTCCCATCAATCACCTGCAACATACAAGACCGCGGTCCCATCAATCACCTACAACATACAAGACCGCGGTCCCATCAATCACCTGCTGCAACATACAAGACCGGTCCCATCAATCACCTGCAACATACAAGACCGAGGTCCCATCAATCACCTGCAACATACAAGACCGCGGTCCCATCAATCACCTGCAACATACAAGACCGCGGTCCCATCAATCACCTGCAACATACAAGACCGCGGTCCCATCAATCACCTGCAACATACAAGACCGCGGTCCCATCAATCACCTGCAACATACAAGACCGCGGTCCCATCAATCACCTACAACATACAAGACCGCGGTCCCATCAATCACCTGCAACATACAAGACCGCGGTCCCATCAATCACCTGCAACATACAAGACCGCGGTCCCATCAATCACCTGCAACATACAAGACCGCGGTCCCATCAATCACCTGCAACATACAAGACCGCGGTCCCATCAATCACCTGCAACATACAAGACCGCGGTCCCATCAATCACCTGCAACATACAAGACCGCGGTCCCATCAATCACCTGCAACATACAAGACCGCGGTCCCATCAATCACCTGCAACATACAAGACCGCGGTCCCATCAATCACCTGCAACATACAAGACCGCGGTCCCATCAATCACCTGCAACATACAAGACCGCGGTCCCATCAATCACCTGCAACATACAAGACCGCGGTCCCATCAATCACCTGCAACATACAAGACCGCGGTCCCATCAATCACCTGCAACATACAAGACCGCGGTCCCATCAATCACCTGCAACATACAAGACCGCGGTCCCATCAATCACCTGCAACATACAAGACCGCGGTCCCATCAATCACCTGCAACATACAAGACCGCGGTCCCATCAATCACCTGCAACATACAAGACCGCGGTCCCATCAATCACCTGCAACATACAAGACCGCGGTCCCATCAATCACCTGCAACATACAAGACCGCGGTCCCATCAATCACCTGCACAATACAAGACCGCGGTCCCATCAATCACCTGCAACATACAAGACCGCGGTCCCATCAATCACCTTCAACATACAAGACCGCGGTCCCATCAATCACCTGCAACATACAAGACCGCGGTCCCATCAATCACCTGCAACATACAAGACCGCGGTCCCATCAATCACCTGCAACATACAAGACCGCGGTCCCATCAATCACCTGCAACATACAAGACCGCGGTCCCATCAATCACCTGCAACATACAAGACCGCGGTCCCATCAATCACCTACAACATACAAGACCGCGGTCCCATCAATCACCTGCAACATACAAGACCGCGGTCCCATCAATCACCTGCAACATACAAGACCGCGGTCCCATCAATCACCTACAACATACAAGACCGCGGTCCCATCAATCACCTACAACATACAAGACCGCGTCCCATCAATCACCTGCAACATACAAGACCGCGGTCCCATCAATCACCTACAACATACAAGACCGCGGTCCCATCAATCACCTACAACATACAAGACCGCGGTCCCATCAATCACCTACAACATACAAGACCGCGGTCCCATCAATCACCTACAACATACAAGACCGCGGTCCCATCAATCACCTACAACATACAAGACCGCGGTCCCATCAATCACCTGCACATACAAGACCGCGGTCCCAGCAATCACCTACAACATACAAGACCGCGGTCCCATCAATCACCT
>NW_027129582.1:0-16974 GCF_037325665.1 Littorina saxatilis | reverse complement strand
TACTCGAGAGATACCTCCTTCCCCCCCACCCCCCCAACCGCGCCTTGACCAGTCCTAGCCTGAGAACCCCACTCAAGAGATGCCCCCCCTTTCCCCCCCAACCGCTCCTTGACCAGTCCTAGCCTGAGAAAATTACCCAAGAGATGCCACCCTCCCCCCCCCCCCCCCAAGATTGGAGGCGTTGGCTTTTTTTCAAGACTTTCCCATCCTCTGTTGTCAATTCGAAGAGTCCCCTGGCCAAAGTCTTTGCTGATAGAATAGGGGCCTTGCCATGGGTCGTGTTGTTTTTTTTTCTTGTTTTTTTTTCTCTCTCTTTTTTTTTCTAGGAGATCAGACATTGTTAATCACACATGTGCGTGCGTTTTTTTTTCGTTTTTTTTTATATCGGAAGTTTTTTTGTTTTTTTTTCTTCTTTTTTTTATAATCATTTTAATTCTTATTAAGTTATTATTGTTTTCCTTCAGTCTCACTCTTTCTCTCAGCTTCACACTCAATGGACAGTAAACAGATCTTGGACAATTGTTTTTAATTTGTTTTAATTTAAATTTACCCTCTCTCTCTCTCCTCTCTCTCTCTCTCCTCTCTCTCTCTCTCTTTCTCACACTTGTCCACACAACATCTCTCTCTCTCTCTCTCTCACTCTCTCTCTCTCTCTCTCACTCCCTAGTCTGTCTTTCTCTGCATCCACTTTCTTTCTCTTCGACTTGTCTGTTTTTTTCTGAATTTTGTTCTTCGGATTTTTCTGTCTTCTTCTTTGTTCTTCTTTTTTGCTTCGTCTCTCTCTCTCTCTCTCTCTCTCTCTCTCTCCTCTCCCCCATACTCTGTCGGTCTCTCTCTCCCCCTCTCTCCCATAGTCTGCCAATCTCTCTCTCTCTCTCTCTCTCTCTCTCTCTCTCTCTCTCTTTCTCTCTCTCTTTCTCTCTCTCTCACTGTCTCCTCTCGTTCTATCTTCTCTCTCTCCACATATTTTTTTTTTAATACATTTTGTCCTATATTTTCTTCCGTCATCATTTCTCCTTTTGTTACCTAACGTTTCTTTATTTCAATTTCACAGATAGCAACATATATGCGAGTCACAAGTCAATTATTTTTCTTAAACTTAACTCTTTTTCAAAAATACATCCGATCTCTAAAGGGGTACCGTATCTATAAATACCTATGCACATTTTTGCAATCAAGATCAGCAAATTGACATAGTTTGCTTCAGCGGATGAAATAGAATTCCTTTTAACTAGGCCAAATAGGGCATCCCGCACATCAACATGAATTCTTTTTGAACAAGCGGTGAAGAAGGCTTCTTCAACAAGATTCCACACTTTGCTTATTTTTATACAATAATAAAAGAAATGTTCGATATAATCTGTCTCTTCTGTACAATGTGTACAACTAATACTCTCAGCAATGCCCATTTTATACAATATAATGTTCGTTGGATAAATGTTATGAGTTATTTTCCAGTGTAGCAGTCTCAATCTTACTTCTTTTGATGCGTTGCTTGCTATCTGCCAAATGTCCTTGTTTATTTCAATTCCCATCTTTCTTTTCCAGAAACTGACTGCAATAGTCTCAGTTTGATAAGCGTCTACCATTAATTTACGAAACTGCCTGGGTTTACATGTACTTATTTTTTGATAATCCATTACCTTCATAGCTTGTATTCCATTATCATTCATCTTCAAAAAAAGGGATGCTATTGCTGTGCGAATTGCCCCATATTCAAATAGTCTTGTTGGTTTATGCCCAACTCTTTCACAAATCCTGTGAAATGGTAAAAACATATTATTCTCGTATAAATCCTTCACATAGCATATATCAGATGTAACCCAATCACGTAGAAACATTGTCTTGCCACGATAAGCAATTAGAGAGTTATTCCATAGGCATAAATTCTCCAGCTGGGTCATTTTTTTTCACGCATGGGTCGTGTTGTTTACCTCCCTTTCGATCAGCTCGCCTAAGGTTGTACAAGAGGACATGTTCGCCTACAACAAACTTGCTGCTGTTTCGTTTTCTTTTCTGGAAAGACCTCTGTTGTTTTTCCTGTGCTGCTTTGATGTTTTCGCTAACACGTGTGCGTATACTTGACATCTGTTTTACACGTGCTCGTATTGATTCCTCAAATTCATGAGGTGCTGTTGTTTCTTCGGCTTCTGGTGTACCTTGGTAACACGGGGAAGTTGGTTCTTTGGCTTCTGTCTCTTCTTGGTAACATGGGGATGTTGGTTCTTTGGCTTCTGTCTCTTCTTGGTAACACGGGGAAGTTGGTTCTTTGGCTTCTGTCTCTTCTTGGTAACACGGGGAAGTTGGTTCTTTGGCTTCTGTCTCTTCTTGGTAACATGGGGATGTTGGTTCTTTGGCTTCTGTCTCTTCCTGGCAACATGGGAATGTTGGTTCTTTGGCTTCTGTTTCTTCCTGGCAACATGGGAATGTTGGTTCTTTGGCTTCTGTTTCTTCCTGGCAACATGGGAATGTTGGTTCTTTGGCTTCTGTTTCTTCTTGGTAACATGGGGAAGTTGGTTCTTTGGCTTCTGTTTCTTCTTGGTAACATGGGGATGTTGGTTCTTTGGCTTCTGTTTCTTCCTGGTAACTTGGGGATGTTGGTTCTTTGTCTCTTCTTGGTAACATGGGGATGTTGGTTCTTTGGCTTCTATTTCCTCCTGGTAACATGGGGATGTTGGTTCTTTGGCTTCTGTCTCTTCCAGGTAACATGGGGATGTTGGTTCTTTGGCTTCTATTTCCTCCTGGTAACATGGGGATGTTGGTTCTTTGGCTTCTGTCTCCTCCTGGTAACAAGGGGATGTTGGTTCTTTGGCTTCTGTCTCTTCCTGGTAACATGGGGAAGTTGGTTCTTTGGCTTCTGTCTCTTCCTGGTAACATGGGGAAGTTGGTTCTTTGGCTTCTGTCTCTTCCTGGTAACATGGGGATGTTGGTTCTTTGGCTTCTGTCTCTTCCTGGTAACATGGGGATGTTGGTTCTTTGGCTTCTGTCCCTTCCTGGTAACATGGGGAAGTTGGTTCTTTGGCTTCTGTTTCTTCCTGGTAACATGGGGATGTTGGTTCTTTGGCTTCTGTCCCTTCCTGGTAACATGGGGAAGTTGGTTCTTTGGCTTCTGTTTCTTCCTGGTAACACGGGGATGTTGGTTCTTTGTCCAGCATGTAATCGATGGGCAGTTTAGCCGTGCGGCCGTACATGAGGAAAAAATGGTGTGTACCTCGTGGAGGCATGCTTACTGGTTCTGAGTGCGAAGAGAACTCCTAGAAGAGCTTTAGGCCAATCGGCGACCTCCGAGTTGTCTGGGGTGTCATCAAGAAGTAGCTTCAGTAGAAGATCTTGTAGCGTTCTATTGTTTCGCTCCACATGTCCGTTGGTTTGGGGATGGTATGCCGAAGACATTTTCTGTTTTACCCCGGTCAGCGTGTGGAGGCTAGTGGCGACTTCGTTCACAAATTCGCGACCTTGATCGTTTATCTGTATGTCGCAACATCCGTGTCTACAGATCAGACCATATCACTGTAGGCTGTCTTTACATCCTTCATGGGCAGCTTGCAGAAGCATTCTTCTTTCCTCTTCTGTCTCGATAACTCGAAGGTAGGTTTCTAAAAAAAAGAAATTATGTTCATCAGCACTAATACAAATATCAACAAACTTGTAGAATAGTTCCCGTAATCAGGGTCTGTAAAATAATGGTCTATGGCTATGACTGGTCAAGGTGGAGAAGCAAGGTGCCGGGCATCTATGAAAGGAATTTTCTCTGGCCAGACAAGGCAACATGGGGAGAAGGGGGGGGGGGTGTTGTCAGGACAGTCATGCTCGCCGGCCGGAACTTGTCAAGCATCAGGAGAGGGGAGGGGGGTGGGTGAATATCAATCTGTGGCGGGCAGGTCTATCTTCTATATATATATACGACTTGTGTCTGTGTGTGTGTGTGTGTGTGTGTGTGTGTGTGTGTGTGTGTGTGTGTGTGTGTGTGTGTGTGTGTGTGTGTGTGTGTGTGCGATGCACGGCCAAAGTTCTCGATGGATCTGCTTCAAATTTGGTGGGCATATTCAGGTACACCCGGGACAGGACACAACCTGGTCGATATTTCAACACGTGCTCTCAGCGCGCAGCGCTGAACCGATTTTGGTTCCACCTCAGCTACCCGGGCCCCCATACCGACACACCAAAGCCAAAGTTCTCGGTGGATCTTTTTCAAATTTGGACACCGTATTCAGCTACACCCCGGACACAATATCATCGATGAGATATTTCAACACGTGCTTTCAGCGCGCAGCGCTGAACCGATTTTGGTTTTTCTGTTCATTTCACCATTCCCAGTAACTCTTCCTTATCTTCTCCATGTTTTCAGCGTTTACCTCCCTTCCTTCGTATGGTGCACTATAGTATGAGGGGGCATCTTCGGATATTCCCGGCGTTCTGTTACTATTTTTAGAAGATCACCGCAGTGTCCAGAACGTAAATTGGACCCGTAAATTATCCTCACTGTAAAAGTGCAACGGTCGAATCAATTTATAGCCACGCGAAAAATACACTGTCATCTATCTCTCTATATATACGGCTTCTCTGTGTTTGTGTGTGTGTGTGTGCGTGTGTGTGTGTGTGTGTGTGTGTGTGTGTGTGTGTGTGTATGTGTGTGTGTCTCTCTATGTGGGCAACACCTGTGGATTGTTCAGTTCTGTTTGTGATGTGGTCTGGCGGCTTTTGTGTATTTGTATGTACTGGCCTTCCTTTGAGAAGCCATAACAGTTCAAAAGGGCTGACAGATAAGCTCTAAATTGCTCAATCCTGTTTGAGTGGAGTTCGCCTCCAAAGGTGATTAACACGGTTACATTCGTCGACAAGGATGGGACTCGATATGGTCAGGAATGGCATTATGGCCACTGAATCATTTTCGTGCTGTTCCCATTCCACGAATCTGGGAGGGACCTAAGCTTGGCGGGTCCATTGTTCGGACCCGGCGAAGCCGGCGTACGGCTCTAAGTACTTCTTCCTGGCGAAGCCGGCTACCCGGCGAAGCGGGTATTCATCCAGTATAGTAATACATGGGGTGGGGTTAGTTCGTCTGTTCAATAAAGTTCTCAGGCTAGGACTAGTCAAGGAGCGGGGGGGTGGGGGGTGAGGGGGAGGAGGTCCTGTTCAGTAAGGTTCTCAGGCTAGGACTGCTCAAGGAGCGGGCGGGGGGTGGGGTGTGTGCGGTTTGTTCAGTAATGTTCTCAGGCTAGGACTGGTCAAGGGGGGGGGGGGGGGGGGGAGGTCCTGTTCAGTAAGGTTCTCAGGCTAGGACTGCTCAAGGAGCGGGCGAGGGGTGGTGTGTGTGTGTGTGTGTGTGTGTGTGTGTGCGTGTGCGGTTTGTTCAGTAATGTTCTCAGGCTAGGACTGGTCAAGGAGCAGGAGGAGGGGGATGGTCTGTTCAGTGAGGTTCTCAAGCTAAGTTTGGTAAATGTTGGGGGTAGGTCTGTTCAATATTGTTCTCAGGCTAGGACTGGTCAGGGGTGGTTTGAACTACACGCCCCATAGGGAATTAAATAAGCATTTATCAGTCTTGCATCTAACGGGTAAATTCAGATGTATGTCATGTTTAAAATGTTTATAGAGCCGATTTCAAAACAAAATTGTGAAGAGATTTGACGCAAATCGTTATTTTACTGACAGAGCCATACGCGAATACGGAGCTGGCCAGTAGCAGTAGTTTCGGGACGTTATATAATGCATTATATAATAAACAAAGTTACAATGCATCTATATATATATACGACTTGTGTCTGTCTGTCTGTCTGTCTGTCTGTCTGTCTGTCTGTCTGTCTATCTGTCTGTCTGTCTGTCTGTGCGCGATGCGCGGCCAAAGTTCTCGATGAATCTGCTTCAAATTTGGTGGGCTTATTCAGAGAGACCCCGGACACAACCTCATCGATGAGATATTTCAACACGTGCTCTCAGCGCGCAGCGCTGAACCGATTTTGATTCCACCTCAGCTACCCGGGCCCCCATACCGACACACCAAAGCCGCTAGACCACATCACAACGCCAAAGTTCTCGGTGGATCTTTTTCAAATGTGGACACCGTATTCAGCTACACCCCGGACACAATCTCATCGATGAGATATTTCAACACGTGCTCTCAGCGCGCAGCGCTGAACCGATTTTGGTTTTTCTGTTCATTTCACCATTCCCAGTAACTCTTCCTTATCTTCTCCAGTGTTTTCAACGTTTATCTCCCTTCCTTCGTGTGGCGTCAATCCATATTCCCGTTACTACGTTACTATTTTTAGAATGTCACGATTGCACCCGTAAGTTGTCCTTACTGTAAAAGTGAAAAGGTCGAATCAATTTATAGCCACGCGAAAAATACACTGTCATCTATCTCTATATATTTATAGATATAGATATACATATATATATACGCCTGCTCTGTGTGTGTGTGTGTTTGTGTGTGTGTGGGCAACACCTGTGGATTGTAGAGTTCTGTTTGTGATGTGGTCTAGTGGCTTTGGTGTGTCGGTATATCTCATCACCCACTCAGCACGAGTAATTCACTGTAGTTGCTGGCCCGTAGAGTGCGTATTTAACAAGCAGACATGCTGATTACATAGCGACTGCTTTAACGTACCTCGAGCTTACATAGCCAAGTCAGTGCTCAAAATACGATTTCTTCCCGAATTCCTGATGGTAAAGGGGGACAATCACATTTTGTGTGTGTTTTAACACACGACACAGCTCTCTTGGCATAGACCCAGAGAGGGCGTTTAACTGCCCTTGGTGGCTTTTCCACTCGCCCTGCAGGAGTCCTCGTGATTCTCGGGAGAGAAGTGAAGGTCACTAGAGAGTGAGCTTCAGCTCACTCTTTGTCAAGGGACGCTTTTGTCATCCCTTTTTCTTTCTTTTAACAGTGCGAGACGCCTGCTCATACCAAAGCTCATTTTCTAGTCATTTCGCTTTTAGAGGGTCCTCTACCAAGGTCGCTCACAACTACACACAAACACACTGCTCTCTGAGTACTCCTCACTGCATTTGAACACCAAAAGGCCCTCACAATGGCCACTGCCACCTTTGTCATAAGCGACAAACCACCTTTGGCTACCTCTACCCCTGCTGAATCTATGGACAGCACATTGTGTTGCACACCCCGAAAAAGGTTAAGAGATTCCGACAGCTTCTCTCCAACAAGCTCAAAAAAGACAAAAGAGAGCTCAAACAACCACTCTGACGCTGACGCCAGTGTCAATAACCACAACGCAGTAGTGCCCTCAGAAGACGGGAACATTTCACCTTCCCCAAGCACAGAAGGCGATGACATTTTTAAAACTCAACGCCGCCGTCAGCGGAAGAAAAATGCACCCATTGCTAACAGTGATGCCGAACAGGCTCTGCCTCAGCCACAGTCAAAAGTCTCACAACCAGTCAAAACTGGGCCCCCTAGACACACAAAGTCAAAAAAGGTGACACCAAGTCTTCCTCCAACCTTTGCACAATACCCAGTCATTCTCACCGACGCGGCTACAGGTCCAGCTATGTTCTCGAAACTTGGGCCATCACTCCAGTGTCGTGTTTTGGTTGACGCGGTCGGTCAGATAGAAGGTGTACGACCTCTGCCCTCGGGCAAATTCTTGATTGCCTGCTGCAATGAAAAACAACAACATAAACTTGCCAATCTCACCAGTCTCGCTCAAGTGCAAATAAGATGCACTATACCAGAGGCAACAACGGAAGGTGTCATCAGACCCATCCCACTCTCTGAAGACCTTGATAAACTTCAACAATCTCTCGAGAAAGTAAAATCTCTTCAGCGGTTAAAAAACCAGAAGGGGGAACTTACTCAAGCTGTCAAAATCACTTCTTTTTTTTAAGAAACTGCTACCAGATACAGTGAAGATAGTGAAAACCTTCTTTGCTGTAGAACCCTATGTGGCCCCAGTCAGAAGGTGTACTAAGTGCCAGAGATTGGGACATGGCTCCAAACAATGTAAAGCCAGACAAGACAAATGCCCAAGATGCGGTCAAAAGAAAGACCACCCAGTTGACAACTGTCCAAATGACAAACACTGCCTAAACTGTGGCGGTCCCCACTCGGCAGCTTACTTAGGCTGTCCTGAGCTAGTGCTCCGAAGAACAGCAAACAAAATCCGAGCAGCTAAATACATCCCATATGCAGAAGCAATAAGAAGAGCAAAGTTTGAAATAATGAAAAAACAAAAGAAAGACCCAGATACATCTAATGACTCTGATTCAGAAGTCGATGAGTGCTGGGTGCTGAAAATGGCAGGGGGGAAAAGTGCTCCTCGCGGTGCCAGCAAAGCAAAGAGAAACCTGGCTACCTCCCCAGCTTTCGTGGCTGAGATTGAAAAACAGGATTATAGCACTATCTGGCCAGAACTAACAACAAGCCGCATACGCACAGGAAATCAAGGCGGACCAAGCAACCCTCGAAGTGAAAACCCCTTTCCAGAGCAAAATATCGCCCTCCAGAGATCTGGACAAAGAACTGACATAAACCCTATTAATAATGAGTCTACTGTTGCCCAGAAACTAAAATCAACACACAATGTAAAAAAGGCCCCCACAAAAGCAGCAGACAAAACAAAGACAAACAAACAGCCAACAACAAACAATGAGAAAAAGGTTGCTGATGCAGAATCTCAAACTTCCCCCACACACGATTATGATGACTTGTTCATGGATGAACCAAAGTTGATGATTGTTTAGGAAGATGAAACACTAAACACACCAAAACCACAGTCCGAAGACTGCCTTAGACAACATATTTTAAAAGAAAGCTATGCAAAGATGAAGATGATGAGCGCCGAGAACTGCGGTGAGGTGTTCAATTTCGTCACTGCCATCCTAGCTGCACTTATTGAAGCAAAAACGAATGAAAGCCCCGAAAATGTTCTGACACTTCTGACAGGGCTATATACTGAAATATTTAAGCCAAAGGAAAATCCAACTCCACCAGCCTTAAATAAGATACTTACCACTCAATGCGCTCTTCTCGGCATTCAGGGAGGCAGATCTGTAACAGAGTCTCAACCCCTTGACAACACAATGACATAGAGAGTTGAGGGGCAGATCAAACGGTCACAACAGACTTTAGGTCTTCTGTGATTGAAATGGATTCAAGAGTAAATATACTGCAGCGGAACTGTCGTTCCCTTAACACTGCTCTACCGTACCATATTAATTATCTTAACCAAAACAACATGTTCAATGTATTATTGATACAGTCCCCACTCTGTCATGCGGGAAAACTCCCCTCTATATCTGGTTTCTTTTACCCACCCGTCACAGATTATCAGGTTGATGATACGAGCGGAGCACAAACTATCAAGTACATAGTAACCTATGTCAGAGACAATCTGAAGTACAATGTTCACCCAACCCCTGTTCCGGCCGACACAAAAATACATTCAAACCTAGTTGAACTTCTGCTGAATGATGGCCCATCCATCTTCCTATTAAACATATATAACAGAAACATTGCCAAAGGCCCGATTTTCAGCTGGCTCCCAGAGCTCGACGGAAGACGCACCTGGGTGATCGGAGGAGATGTTAATGGCCGAAACCCCCTGTGGGATGCCAACTTCCCCGATCAGACATGTGCCGTGGGAAAGAGCCTTGCCACCTATATAACGCAATCAAATGTGTACTTACTAAATGACGGATCAGCAACCAGAATACCCGATATCTCAAACCAACACCCCTCCGCCATTGACATAACCTTGGTTAGTCCCACTCTCGGATTAACAACGGACTGGTGCGTTGTGTCAGATAAATTAAAAAGCGACCACTTACCAATCATGATATCCATTATTGTGAAATCACCACACACAGAGCCAGGTCCAAAAGCCTTAAAATACAATTAATAAAAAGGCGGACTGGGCAGTTTTCAAGGACGCTGTCACTAAGTCTGCCGATGCACATACCCTCTTGGATGGCAATCCAGAGTCCCAAGAAAGTATCGACAACAAATATAAACAGCTAAGATCAAACCTGCTGAATGCAATGGAATTGTCAATCCCCAAAACAAAACCTTTTATCGGACCCAGTAGAACTGATCAGAGCCCATGGTGGACAGAAGAATGCAGAACAGCCATCAGGTTAAAAGGAACTGCAAAAGAGAAGTATGATAGCTTCAGGTCTGCACAAAACCACAACAATATGAAATCAATTGAAGAACAATGTGACAAAATTATAGACAAAGCAAAAAAGAATATTTTGAAAACATGTCCAGCAAAGTGAGCGATTACAGAGATGCTGGAAAAATTTGGACCAAAATAAGGAAATTCAAATGCAGACACAAGGAGGCTGAACGTCCTCTTATGCACGAAGGAAAAAAATATGAAAGCCTTCCTGAAAAAGCAGAACTGTTTGCAGATATTTTTGCAGCAGCAAGCCAAACAGATAAACTGTTATGTGAGCAGGAACTCTTCCGTAAGAAGTGGGAGGATAAACAGGACTTAAACGACCCAGAACTCAACCCTTCCTTAAAAATAAATGCTCCCTTATCCATTCAAGAACTGAAAACGGCTATAGCATCGGTGACAAAAGTCCGATCCGCCTGTGGTTCTGATCCAATAAACTATCAGGTCATACAACATTTACCAAACCAAGGATTAAATCTTTTACTGGATTTTTATTCAACATGCTGGAAGTCTGGCCTGATTCCCACAGCTTGGAAAGAGGCTGTTGTGATCCCCATTTTAAAGCCGGGAAAACCAAGAGCTGACCCTTCCAACTGGCGCCCTATATCTCTGACCTCCCATCTGAGCAAAATCTATGAAAGAATACTAAAATCCAGACTAGAAGATGAAATGGAAAGAAAAAAGGTAATACCCCTGTGTCAAGCCGGTTTCCGTCGAGGCAGGGGTGTCTCGGATCACATTGTAAAACTGTCCTCCAAAATTAAGAAAGCTCTCTCACGCAAGAAGTCTCTCTTTGCTGTCTTTTTTGACATCAAAAAAAGCCTACGATACAGTATGGCACCAACGATTGTTGTTCAAATTGAAGCAATTAGGCATCAGTGGTAATATGTTTCAATACATAAAAAGCTTTCTACTGAACAGATCCTTTCAAACTGACTATAAAGGTGCCAAATCATCCACTCGCAAAGTTGACATGGGAGTGCCACAGGGCTCAGTAATAGCACCACTGCTTTTTAGCATTATGCTGCATGACATATCGACAATTAAAACACATGGAGCCGAACTGACGCTTTATGCGGATGATATTGCTCTATGCAAAGAGTATCAAAACAAAACCTATAAAACAGAACACAAATTCTCTAAAGAGTGGCAAACAGCTATAGATAACATTGCGAACTATATGCGGGAGAATGGCTTCACTCTCTCTGCCGAGAAAACTGTATTCGTTGTCTTTACAAACCGAAAACTGGAAGATCGAGAAAAGATACAGTTCTCACTAGATAAATCTGTTGTCTCACCCAGTCAGCAGGTGAAATATCTGGGCGTACTTTTCACCTCAAATGGACTATGGACTGCTCACTTAAAGTACCTTTTAAGCAAAGCAAATAAGACCATCAACCTTCTTAAAATACTGGCTGCCCAACCATGGGCAAAGTGCCCAGTTATTCTAACAAACATCACCAGAGCTCTTATAAGATCAAGACTATCATATGGACAGGAGGCCTACTTCTCGTCGGCTCGAAAATGGCTTGATAAGCTACAGTCAGCGGAATGTCGTGCCCTTCGGCTTGCCCTCGGACACCCAAGGCATTCAAAGCAGGCCATTGTATACCACCAAGCAGGATTCCTCCCTCTTGACATGTGGCGGCGTAAGTGCTGCGCAGATTACAATGTTCGAGCCAACACAGTGCAAAACTCAACAAAAGAGGAGCTACAACCGCATTACAATCATGTCCAAAACAAAAAGGCCCACTTTGGCACTACTTTCTCCTCACTGGCTCAATTCAATGCTTCACTCTTTAGTGAAATCAGTGTCGACCCAAATGATGTGGCCCAAAACCCCATATCTCGTGATCCCTCATGGACAATGAAAGAAATGAATTTTGACACAGAATATTGCACAGCTACAAAGGATGATCAGTTATTACTCAGGATACAAGCCCTTGAGCACATAGATACTGTATACAAAGACCACGTTCATGTTTACACAGACGGGTCAGTGTTGGATGACAAGAAGGCTGGGGCAGCTTTTGTAATCCCCAGCGATGACCTGACTGGGAAATTTAAACTGTGCAACAGAAACTCGATCTTCTCAGCTGAGCTCCTTGCCATCTGCATGTCGCTTGTTCAGTTCAATCTCAAGAACACTCCTCCTCAAAAGATAGCTATATTCTCTGACTCCAAAGCAGCCATTGAAGCATTAAGATCTAACAAAAGATCAAAAAGACATGATCTTGTCATTGCCATAAAGGAGCTGGCAAATAAAATTATAAACAAGTCGCGTAAGGCGAAAATACAACATTTAGTCAAGTAGCTGTCGAACTCACAGAATGAAACTGAACGCAACGCAACGCAGCAAGACCGTATACTCGCAGCATCGTCACTCCACCGCCCGTGGCAAAGGCAGTGCCAGTGGAATTGACAAGAAGAGCGGGGTATTCGTTGCGCGTGGCACGCCATAGCACGCTTTTCTGTACCTCTCTTCGTTTTAACTTTCTGAGCGTGTTTTTAATCCAAACATATCATATCTATATGTTTTTGGAATCAGGAACCGACAAGGAATAAGATAAAAGTGTTTTTAAATTGATTTGGAAAATTTAATTTTGATAATAATTTTTATATATTTAATTTTCAGAGCTTGTTTTTAATCCGAATATAACATATTTATATGTTTTTGGAATCAGCAAATGATGGAGAATAAAATAAACGTAAATTTGGATCGTTTTAAAAACAATTGTTTTTTTTTTACAATTTTCAGATTTTTAATGACCAAAGTCATTAATTAATTTTTAAACCACCAAGCTGAAATGCAATACCGAAGTCTGGGCTTCGTCGAAGATTACTTGACCAAAATTTCAACCAATTTGGTTGAAAAATGAGGGCGTGACAGTGCCGCCTCAACTTTCACGAAAAGCCGGATATGACGTCATCAAAGACATTTATCAAAAAAATGAAAAAAACGTTCGGGGATTTCATACCCAGGAACTCTCATGTCAAATTTCATAAAGATCGGTCCAGTAGTTTAGTCTGAATCGCTCTACACACACACACACACACACACACACACACACACACACACACACACACACACACACACACACGCACATACACCACGACCCTCGTCTCGATTCCCCCCTCTACGTTAAAACATTTAGTCAAAACTTGACTAAATGTAAAAAAGGAAGCGAGATTAACCTGGTCTGGTGTCCAGCACACGTGAACGTGCCTGGCAACGAGAAAACAGACAAAGCCGCTAAAGAAGCTGCCCAAGGCATAGACTCCTTGACATTGAAGCGAGGTCAACCAAAATGGTATCAGAAGATAAGGCTTTCTTTTTCTTGTATACCATACAAAACTAAGCCCGCTGTTTTTAATTTGTTTTCCAGAAAACTGGCACAATGTGAAATTTTGCAGTTTTTAGACCACATTCATTCTCCCTGTGACCTTGACCTTAAGGTAAGGTCAAGGTTCTCAAGTATCTTTTTTGAGCTCTTGGGGTCATACAATATTTTGCAACATTTGGTGTTTCTTCACTTCATAGCGTTCGAGAAAAATCCAAAGGTAATGATTTGTACAGACAGATGAAGACGGGCAACGGACAACGGCTGTACGACCAGGGTGAGTATGTACGCTCACTTTTGCTACACATGCGAGTAGCGGCTATTATCCGTTGTTCACAAAACATTCCTATATAATGTTTGGAAACAATGGTAGGGATAAAAATCAACCGTTTCCAAATGTGCTAAAAAATCAAAAAGACGCGTTCTATAACGGTCAAACGGTCCCTTAACAGACTTGGGCGGGGTCGTCTGACGGTTGGCAGACAGCACAAACACCCTGTGACTGCTCGCAAGGAAAAAATAAATCTGGATGGCAGTATGGCTACAACTACGTCGTTTAGTGTAACCATAACCCCTGAATGTATGAACAGCAGAAAAGGCTGTCTTTGACGTCACTGTATAATAAGAAGCACAAAAGGGACTTTTTGGAACTTTCTCTTGGTTGGAGACAAACATGTCCGCAATGCATTCGTGCATCAAGCTATCCATGCAGTCGTTTATTGTTGATTCTTTAGCTCCTCTATGGCAGGGGGATTTTCACTTTGTTTTCCTTCAATTTCACTATGGGAGTTGTTCTTAACATACGTTTGTTAAGAAAATTTTGGCTGATTGTAAAACAGCTGTAATATACGGCAGTCCAGGTTGTCCTTCAACTGTAAAAATGAAATAATGCTCTTTAAAGTATCATTTACAACAGTGGTGGCTGTTTTCACAAGTATGCTACAAAAAACACGACAATACATAATACATAAGGAAAAGCCCTATGTTTGGTCAGTTGGTGAGATAGGTAAATGTTATTTTTGTGTGACAGTTCTGATGGTTTTCAAAGGGCTAATTCTTTGCTTTTCGACATATGCCCAACTGAAAACGCTTTAGCAACTCATGTGCACATGACAACCATCTAAATAGACTACATGTTCGCAGAAAACACAATACTGATTATAGAGGGAAAAATAACGGCTCTTTTTAAAAGCACGTTTAGTAGTGAAGTACTTTTAGGATTGTTTGGAATTTTTTACCAGCAGACACCCTTTCACTGCTGAGTGTCTTAGTATTGTAAGATGTGTGATATGAGTTTTGGTTTAAAGGTGCCTTTGGTTTGAACACCCCTACCCCTACGAGGCAGAAATACAAAGAAATAGAAGGAAATTGAGCCTACTTGGAACCAGACTTTAGTATGTTCCCATGGGGGGATTCACGGTGCGAATGACACTGCGTCAGCTTGTTCATTTATCTTTAGTATTTTCTTCAACTTTAACTTTTAGGACCATGTATGAGGTTGTGGCAAGCTAAATACACAACAGGACGACGTCTCGGAAAAATAGTAAGGATTATATAGGGAAAAACAACAGTGTCAGTTAATGTCCGTTTTGAAGGTGTTAGTGGTTGGGGATTTTGAAAAGCATCAGACATCAGGCAGATACAATCCTTTCTGCGTGTTCTGGTGCAGAAAGAGTTTTCAGTTTATACATTGGGGTGACCAGTAGATACCGTTTTACAACCATAGCCCCAAACGACATTTACAGAGCCCAAAGAAGGATTAGGGTCAATTTCAAAGCCACTTTTCCATATGAAGCGCCAACTTTATATGAAAATGTGTTTAATAAACATCAAAGGACTGAGGTTGAACTTTCTGATGAGGGACATTTTAAACCTAGTCATTGTCACTTCAACGTTCCCTTCACTAAAGTGGCTAAGATGCCTGGACTATAGTGTCTGTGTGTCTGTGTGTGTGTCTGTCTGTCTGTCTGTCTGTCTGTGCGCGATGCACGGCCAAAGTTCTCGATGGATCTGCTTCAAATTTGGTGGGCATATTCAGGTACATCCGGGACACAACCTGGTCGATGAGATATTTCAACACGTGCTCTCAGCGCGCAGCGCTGAACCGATTTGTTTTTTTGTGCTGAACCGATTTTTTTTTTTTGTTGTCTGGATCCACTACCAGTAACTCTTCCTTATCTTCTCCAGTGTTTTTAGCCGCGATTATCTCCCTTCCTCCGTGCGGTGCGCATAGCCGGGTCCCTGGCGCAGCCGGGTATTCGGATCGACTTCTTCCCTGCGCAGCCGTACCCGGCGAAGCGGGTATTCATCTAGTTTAATCATCTCTCTCTCTCTCTCTCTCTCTCTCTCTCTCGATCTCTCTCTTCAAGTCTCTCTTTCTTTTTACATTTAGTCAAGTTTTGACTAAATGTTTTAACATAGAGGGGGGACTCGAGACGAGGGTCGTGGTGTATGTGTGTGTGTGTGTGTGTGTCTGTCTGTCTGTCTGTCTGTCTGTCTGTCTGTCTGTCTGTGTGTGTCTGTAGAGCGATTCCGACTAAACTAATGGACCGATCTTTATGAAATTTGACATGAGAGTTTCTGGGTATGATATCCTCAGACATTTTTTTTCATTTTTTTTGATAAATGTCTTTGATGACGTCATATCCGTCTTTTCGTGAAAGTTGAGGCGGGACTGTCACGCTCTCATTTTTCAACCAAATTGGTTGCAATTTTGGTCAAGTAATTTCCGACGAAGCTCGGACTTCGGTATTGCATTTCAGTTTGGTGGCTTAAAATTTAATTAATGACTTTGGTCATTGAAAATCTGAAAATTGTAAAAAAATTATTGTTTTTATAAAACGATCCAAATTTACGTTCATCTTATTCTCCATTATTTTCTGATTCCAAAAACATATAAATATGTTATATTTGGATTAAAAACAAGCTCTGAAAATTAAAAAAATAAAAATTATGATCAAAATTAAATTTTCGAAATCAATTTAAAAACACTTTCATCTTATTCCTTGTCGGTTCCTGATGCTAAAAACATAAAGATATTATATGTTTGGATTAAAAACACGCTCAGAAAGTTAAAACGAAGAGAGGTACAGAAAAGCGTGCTATCCTTCTCAGCGCAACTAGCCTACTACCCCGCTCTTCTTGTCAATTTCACTGCCTTTGCCATGAGCGGTGGACTGACGATGCTACGAGTATACGGTCTTGCTGCGTTGCATTGCGTTCACTTTCATTCTGTGAGTTCGACAGCTACTTGACTAAATGTTGTATTTTCGCCTTACGCGACTTGTTTTTCTTTTTTTCCCGAGCCCCCTTCGCCCCCCCCCCCCCCCCCCCCCCCCCCCCCCCCCTCCCCCTTCCCCCAAATCCGCCACTGCACAGACACGCACACACACACGTGACACACACACACACTCATCATTATCATCAACACCTCGTCTCGATTCTCAGTCTCCAGTACCAGAAAATACGTGTCGTCGAAAATGCCTAACAAGAACTGA
>NW_027129581.1:7500-14425 GCF_037325665.1 Littorina saxatilis | reverse complement strand
CCCAGACTGACACAAGTGGAAAAGAAAGTTATGACGCGTGTGCCACTGCCCTAATAAACGTGCTGCACAACACAGTACCAGATAAACAATGGTCGCGTGACGACATAGTACGTGCACATCGCCTTCACACGAACAGATCAGGACCGCAACCTATGATAGCGAAGTTGGCGAAGTGGTCAGACAAAATGGACATTTTAACAAAAGGCAGAGACAAGTTGAACGAGAAAGGTGTGAGGGTCGCATGTGATCTGACGTCAAGACAGCAAAGCATTATCCGACAGCATCGTGACAGGGGGATCCACGCATACTACAGGGGCAACACGCTGGTTGTGGACGGACCGCTCCAATCTCGCCGCAGCCACAGGCACCAGAACGACAAGGAACATCACAGGAGTTACGCAGCCGCAGCCCAAAACAACAGGTACATGAACGAGTACTCAGATGCTGCCAACTACGACAGGTACTCTCGTGCTGCCAACCACGACAGGCACAACGAAGCTACGCACTACGACAGGCACCAAAGCAGGTACCGTGATGCAGCGCGGCAGGATTCCAGGCTTCACGGCTGGGACCAACACCGTGACACTCACCCGCATTCACGACAGAACGACGCTCATTCGGGTCTTTTAGAGCCCGGGGAATTCCCATCCCTGCCCCGCTCCAAACCCCAACCCGCCCCTAAATCCCCACCTCCCTCCAAATCCCCACCCACCTCCAAATCCCCACCCACCTCCAAATCCCCACCCACCTCCAAATCCCCACCCACCTCCAAATCCCCGCCCACCTCCAAATCCCCGCCCCCTTCAAAATCCCGTCAGCTCCCAGCCTTCCAGGCACAGACAGCGAAGCAGAGTGCCAGAGGGACCGACCACCTCACGGGGACGACAAGCCAGCGTCAGAGTCAGGGGACTCCAGAGTTTCTGCGCGCTCCTGAAGACGTCACGACAGAGGAGCCTTCGCCCGCGCAAGACGCCTTGCCCCAGTCGCCGGTGGCTGACCTTGGGGCTTCCCCGCAGGAAGACACCATCGAACCCGTCATCGATGACGACAACACAACCGCCTCACTCCCTCTCAGTACGGTAATACAAGGAAACCCCACGAGGGTTGAACGCGATGTTGTTTTTCATGATGCCCTAGAACCAAGTAATGCCGAAAACCCCGTGCAAGGCGTGATGACCGACAGGCCACGGACAAGGTCGAGGGCTGTGGTTGATTGTGGTCGACAGCTGACACTTTGAGCCGTGGTAACGATACTGCCACGAAGTCTAATGAATGAGGGGTAGGCCGGGCCAACTGTGACATTACTCGACGGATTGTAAAGTTTATGACATGTAATATTGAAGTGTTGAGAAATGTTAAATGACGGTGAAATAAGAGCCTACATTGAGAAGTTTGATATTGTCTTGCTAGTTGAAACGTTTTCAGTTACCTTTCCGTCCTTGATTTTTCCGTTATAATATTATATTATGATGTGTTTCTTTCTCCAGGTTTAAAAGTTTCAGACGCAGTCACCGGGCGTCTCTCCGGTGGTGTAGCTTTGTTGGTTAAAAAAGAAATTAGCCATTTCGTCGAAAGAGTAGAAACAGAATACGATATTTGCGTTGTATTAAAATTAGGAAAAGAGTTGCTGGGGTTAGAGAGTGATGTATTACTGTTAGGGACATATCTACCACCAGCCAACTCTGCCTATTACAACGAAACTGAAATTTCAAATGGTGTGTCTATTATGGAAGAGTGTATTTTGAATCTTATAGAAAACGTTAGTGATTTGCCCTTTATTTTGTTTGGAGATTTGAATGCAAGAACAGGTTCTCGGAATGCACGTGAAATGCAGTGTTTTTATGATGCAGATTACTTCAGTGTGTTCCCGTCACAGAACACTGAAGTCGAGGAAGGAGACGATTGTTTTGAAGCATGCGTGCGTGTGTCGAAAGATAAAGAGTAGGATGTTCTTGTTTTTGTTTACTTTGTGCATTTGTATGCTGGTACTTGAGATGTGCTCATCTCCATGAAAAGGGCCCAAGGCCTACTCATTAAAACATTCAGACTTCAGACTTCAGACTTCTCTCTCTCTCTCTCTCTCTCTCTCTCTCTCTCTCTTTCTCTGTGTAAATGGAAGGCCGTTGAGGGATCCTCATCTGCAGAGATCCTTGTGCAAGTGGGTATGTGTTTGATGATTGTGACAGAGCGGGAGACTGAGGGTTTTTCTTCTTCTTCGTGTTACATCGTCGTGTGAAACTTGGTCGGTATTTGGTTGTGTTTGAGCTTGAATTTTGTTTCTTTTGCAATGTTTTCTGCACGGTATGTATTTGGCAACATCTCAGTTGAAGCAAGGCGATCAGGGTATTCTTGTAAATTATTTATGTATTACATATAACCGTCTCAGTTTATAGCATTGGGAAAAATGGGAACGAACTGTCCATAACAGTGTCACCACCATTAGCTTGCGCTTGTTGTTGATCCTTACCATGTATTATGTTGAATTATCTATGAATTGTTGATCCTTACCATGTATTATGTTGAATTATCTATGAATTGTTGATCCTTACCATGTATTATGTTGAATTATCTATGAATTGTTGATCCTTACCATGTATTATGTTGAATTATCTATGAATTGTTGATCCTTACCATGTATTATGTTGAATTATCTATGAATTGTTGATCCTTACCATGTATTATGTTGAATTATCTATGAATTGTTGATCCTTACCATGTATTATGTTGAATTATCTATGAATTGTTGAATAAACATTGTTTAAACCAATGAACATTGTCAAAATGTGACAGACACACAGGAAGCGCCTCCAAATTTTCAAGTAAGCAGCACTTTTCTCGGAAGAAAAGTAAAAAGAAAGAGGGAAAGCCAGCGCTCAATAAACCACAATTTCAAGTCTCACCATTAAATTAGATGGTAAGGACAAACCTGCGCTTATCACGCTTCGAAATCGAAATATAAAAGATAAACATGTGCAGATTTACTCACACACTTTCATTTTCATGTGATTTTTTGGCCGGGGATCCCTTTGTGTTGACTGGGCTCTAAACAACCAATATTAATATTAATAAAAGGCATGTATTACTTATTGAAATGCGATTTTTTTTTTTACAATTTTACAAATCGCGGTTTTAGGTTTGACGTAATTTGTTTTTACATTTTTACAAATCACGGGTCAGCAGTCCTGTCCTAAGTTTGTACTTACATTCAAAACTTATATTATTGTACAGTATATCATTTTATATGCTAAAAGGTAAGGTTTTAAACGGAACAACTTGTACTCAACGCTCATTTTTGTAACCTAACCGAAAGATACTGATCAACCTTAAAAAAACAAAAACGTATCGTTGTCCATGGATGATTTTCCCAC
Organism: Littorina saxatilis; assembly: GCF_037325665.1. NCBI lineage: Eukaryota > Metazoa > Mollusca > Gastropoda > Littorinimorpha > Littorinidae > Littorina > Littorina saxatilis. The sequence goes on along the minus strand of NW_027129581.1, from coordinate 11,057 downwards.
AAATGGAGAAAAACAGAACTGCCTCTGTTTATTTTCTTCCATATCTTTCAGCATGTTAAAAAACCTCCCAGATTCTGAGAGAGCACACACACACACACACACACACACACACACACACCATCATCTGACACATTAACTGATTTTCGACTGACCGATCGGCAATTTGTTGTTCAAAGCATCTACCATAATATGGGCTTTTTATGAAATTATTAATCAACACAACCCTCTTTGTGAGAATAACAGATATCAATCGGGGTGAGTCGCATACGGAAAATGAATCTACGCAGACCAAATAAATATAGCCCAACTGCATTCTTTCAGTCAGGCTAATAATAGAACACGTCACTACGTTTTGCGGGTGGGTTATCCCCGGTTTTTCTCGGTGTGCGAGTGTACGCTGTGCGTGTGTTTGAGAGGCATAGGCATAGGCACCGGAAACAAGTCTAATCATAAACCGGCGTCGCACTTTAGGTTTTTTTTAATAAGGATTTTTGCTTTTTTAAACAAATGAATTTTTTTTTAAACCGTAATGTCAACTCGAACGTTGCAAACAGAACTACACGTACACGTACACTTGTAAGAACCCAACTCCGTGTGGATGGCGTTCCCCTGTCTCTCGGTGTACACGTTAACATCCCTGTCATTGCGTGTGTCAGTGTCCTGGACTGGAATTCTGCACACACACACACACACACACACACACACACACACACACACACACACTCACACACACACACACACACACTCACACACACACACACGCACGCACACACACACACACACATGCACACACACACACACATACACGCACACACACACACACACACACACACACACACACACACACAACCAATTGGTATGGGGTAAGAGCCTCCTGGCTGCTTTATATGTACAGCAGTTAATTTTATGATTATCTTTTAAATGTTATTTATTTTTCTGTATTTATTTTGTAAACGACACTTGTGTAAAGCTGTTAAACTTATTAAACTGAACATTTCCATTCTGCCTAGAACACCACCAGACTGTAGACTTTGGTATCAAGCGTCCAGGTGGAAGCTTGCTCTTCTACAATGAGAAAGTATTTCGTGCGCCTGTGGGCAGAGTACTATTGTATCCTTGCTGTGGTGTCCGGAAATGACATTGGGGTGCACACTTCACGGTTCACGCCGGCACTGACTTCAGTTTCCTTCTCCAGCCCAGCCCCGTCAATGGGTTGAAGATAATTCCACTTGATTTAATGAACATGGAGAAGTAAGTTGATATTTGTATCCTTTTTGATATTGGTATCATTTTTATTTATTTGTTGTAAACGTGCAAGTTTAGCATACACGATTTTAACATTTCAGATGGAATGCTAACCTCGCCAACACTAATTCGAAAATGCTAATTTTAGTATCTTCCTCTTCACGCGGCATTGGTGCATGCTATTATATATATTGCGAATGGGGATGTTTGGACAGATGGTGAGGACTTGCTGTTTTCTGTCGTTGTTGTTGTTGTTGTTTTAGTATTTGTTGTTGTTGTTTTTGTTGTTGTTTTTGATGTTGTTGTTTTTGATGTTGTTGTTTTTGATGTTGTTGTTTTTGATGTTGTTGTTTTTGATGTTGTTGTTTTTGATGTTGTTGTTGTTGTTTTTGTTGTTGTTGTTGTTGTTGTTGTTGTGGTGGTGGTGGTGGTGGTAGTGGTTGTGAAGATACATTTGATGTAAAGCGAATGGCGCAATTTCACTTGATTTTTCCGAACTTTGATCAATTAGATTTCAAGTGAGCGGTTGGCATTGCACACTCAGACGATGGGCGGTGCCTTGCTGTTCCGTTACGCACCCACCGACAAAACTCGCTTTTCAGTATTTTTTTTTAGATAAAGAGAGTATTATCTGACAGCATTTGAAGTGTCATTCTTTAGAATAAATCACGCTGATATTGTTGAATTACATTTGTACTTTGTTTTGTTAACTTTTAGTGTGATAAACAACAAGTCGCGTAAGGCGAAAATACAACATTTAGTCAAGTAGCTGTCGAACTCACAGAATGAAACTGAACGCAATGCAATTTTTCAGCAAGACCGTATACTCGTAGCATCGTCAGTCCACCGCTCATGACAAAGGCAGTGAAATTGACAAGAAGAGCGGGGTAGTAGTTGCGCTGAGAAGGATAGCACGCTTTTCTGTACCTCTCTTCGTTTTAACTTTCTGAGCGTGTTTTTAATCCAAACATATCATATCTATATGTTTTTGGAATCAGGAACAGACAAGGAATAAGATGAAAGTGTTTTTAAATTGATTTGGACAATTTAATTTTGATAATAATGTTTATATTTTTAATTTTCAGAGCTTGTTTTTAATCCAAATATAACATATTTATATGTTTTTGGAATCAGAAAATGATGAAAAATAAGATGAACGTAAATTTGGATCGTTTTATAATTTTTATTTTTTTTTAAACATTTTTCAGATTTGTAATGACCAAAGTCATTAATTAATTTTTAAGCCACCAAGCTGAAATGCAATACCGAAGTCCGGCATTTGTCGAAGATTGCTTGGCCAAAATTTCAATCAATTTGATTGAAAAATGAGGGTGTGACAGTGCCGCCTCAACTTTTACAAAAAGCCGGATATGACGTCATCAAAGGTATTTATCAAAAACATAAAAAAACTGTTCGGGGATATTATTCCCAGGAACTCTCATGTAAAATTTCATAAAGATCGGTCCAGTAGTTTGGTCTGAATCGCTCTACACGCACGCGCACACGCACACACGCACACACATACACACACACACACACACACACACACACACATACACACACACATACACCACGACCCTCGTCTCGATTCCCCCCTCTATGTTAAAACATTTAGTCATAACTTGACTAAATGTAAAAAGGGTCCCTGCCTGAACGTTATAACATTTAGAGGGTCGAATCCGTCCTGATTGGTCAAAAAGCCATATGGGGCACTGAATTGGTAATAAAGTGTGATAAGAGCACCCTTCAACCTGGACATCCACCAACATTGGTCAGCCTGACTGCTCTATGTGCACGCGAGGTTATCTTATTATTACTTGTTTATCCCAGCGAAGCTGGAGGTATCCCGTGAACGCTATACTGTAATCGATTTGAGAAATGTGCACACCGAATAATACATGATAAAGAAGGATTCGTTGTGCCCGGCTACGTGCTACAGTTGGAGATGGAAGTTCACCAAAAATGGGGACCATACTAACAAAAATACGGTGGGTAAAATAGGCGCCCCCATTTTTTCAGCAAACGCCACCCCAGGCCGCTTTGGACGGGTAGAAATTCCGTAGTTTCCAAGTCTATGGATAAAGCTCGCGTAAGAAGAATACGTCACGGTCGAAAGTCTTTGACGTCAATTAATGCATCATGACGTCATGCCTCCCTGTAGTCTTTCTCTCTCGCGCAGTGTGTGTGTTTGTGTTCATTTTGTGCACATGTGTTAGTGTTACTGTTTGTGTGTGTGTGTGTGTGTGTGTGTGTGTGTGTATTTGTGTGTGTGTGTGTGTGTGTGTGCACGCGTACATGAGTCTGTACTCGTA
>NW_027129581.1:0-2500 GCF_037325665.1 Littorina saxatilis | reverse complement strand
TAAAGGTGTGCATGTCCGTCTGTCCATATGTGCGTATGGGTGTGTGTTTTGTGTGTATGAAGTTTTTTGTTAGAGAGTGAGTGAGTGAGTGTGTGTGAGTGAGTGTGTGTGTGTGTGTGTGTGACTTGGTGTGTGTGTGTGTGTGTGTGTGTGTGTGTGTGTTTGAGAGAGAGAGAGAGTGTGTGTGTGGGTGTGAATGTGTGTGCATGAGTTTGTGTGTATGTTTGTGTGTATGTTTGTGTGTGTATGAGTGTGTATATGTGTTTGTTTGTAAAGGTGTGTGTGTCCGACTGTCTATGTGCGTATTTGTTTGTTTGTTTGCTCAACGCCCAGCCGACCACGAAGGGCCATATCAGGGCGGTGCTGCTTTGACATAACGTGCGCCACACAAAAGACAGAAGTCGCAGCACAGGCTTCATGTCTCACCCAGTCACATTATTCTGACACCGGACAAACCAGTCCTAGCACTAACCCCATAATGCCAGACGCCAGGCGGAGCAGCCACTAGATTGCCAATTTTAAAGTCTTTGGTATGACCCGGCCGGGGTTCGAACCCACGACCTCCCGATCACGGGGCGGACGCCTTACCACTAGGCCAACCGTGCCGGTCTATGTGCGTATAAGTGTGTGTTATGTGTGTATGAGATTTGTGTCAGTCAATGTGTGTGTGTGTGTGTGTGTGTGTGTGTGCGTGCGTATGTACAGTGTGTGTGGGTGTGTGTGGGTGTTTGTTTGTTTGCTTAACGCCCAGCCGACCACGAAGGGCCATATCAGGGCGGTGCTGCTTTGACATATAACGTGCGCCACACACAAGACAGAAGTCGCAGCACAGGCTTCATGTCTCACCCAGTCACATTATTCTGACACCGGACCAACCGGAGTGTGTGTGTGTGTGTGTGTGAATGTGTGTGTGCATGAGTTTGTGTGTATGTTTGTGTGTGTATGAGTGTGTATATGTGTTTGTTTGTAAAGGTGTGTGTGTCCGTCTGTCTATGTGCGTATTTGTTTGTTTGTTTCCATAATTGTCAGGGCGGTGCTGCTTTAAGATATAACGTGCGCCACACAAAAGGCAGAAGTCGCAGCACAGGCTTCATGTCTCACCCAGTCACATTATTCTGACACCGGACCAACCAGTCCTAGCATGCACTAACCCCATAGTAATGCCAGCCGCCAGGCGGAGCAGCCAGTAGATTGCCAATTTTAAAGTCTTAGGTATGACCCGGCCTGGGTTCTAACCCACGACCTCCCGATCACGGGGCGGACGCCTTACCACTAGCACTAGGCCAACCGTGTATGTGCGTATGAGTGTGTGTATTGTGTGTATGAGATTTGTGTGAGTCAATGTGTGTGTGTGTGTGTGTCTGTGGGTGCCAGTGTGCGTGCGTACATGCGTGCGTATGTACATGTGTGTGTGTTTGTGTGGGTGTGTGTCTGTTTGTATAAGAGATAAAGAGAGAGAGGGTTGGTTTGTGTTTGTGCGTGTGCGTAAGTGTATGTGTGTGTGTATGTGTGTTTGTTTGTAAAGGTGTGTATGTCCGTCTGTCTATATGTGCGTATGGGGGTGTGTTTTGTGAGTACAGTGAAGTGTGTGTGAGAGAGTGAGTGAGTGCGTGTGAGTGAGTGTGTATGTGTGTACGTGTGTACGTGTGTAACTTGGGTGTGTGTGTGTATGTGTGTGTGTTCGTGTGTGTGTGTGTTTGAGAGAGTGAGAGAGAGAGAGAGAGAGGTTTGTCTTTCGCTGGGGTATGCAGTGCCTTGGCGTTGCACATCTACTTAATTATTATCCCAGCGAAGCTGGAGGTATCCCGTGAACGCTATACTGTAATCGATTTGAGAAATGTGCACACCGAATAATACATGATAAAGAAGGATTCGTTGTGCCCGGCTACGTGCTACAGTTGGAGATGGAAGTTCACCAAAAATGGGGACCATACTAACAAAAATACGGTGGGTAAAATAGGCGCCCCCATTTTTTCAGCAAACGCCACCCCAGGCCGCTTTGGACGGGTAGAAATTCCGTAGTTTCCAAGTCTATGGATAAAGCTCGCGTAAGAAGAATACGTCACGGTCGAAAGTCTTTGACGTCAATTAATGCATCATGACGTCATGCCTCCCTGTAGTCTTTCTCTCTCGCGCAGTGTGTGTGTTTGTGTTCATTTTGTGCACATGTGTTAGTGTTACTGTGTGTGTGTGTGTGTGTGTGTGTGTGTGTGTGTGTGTGTATTTGTGTGTGTGTGTGTGTGCGCGCACGCGTGCATGAGTCTGTACTCGTATGTGTGTGGTGTGTGTGTATTTGTGTGTGTGTGTGTGTGTGTGTGTGTGTGTGTGTGTGTGTGTGCGTGCGCACGCGTGCATGAGTCTGTACTCGTGTGTGTGTAAGTGTGTGTGTGGGCATAAGTGTATGTGTGTGCGTGTATGTGTGTTTGTTTGTAAAGGTGTGCATGTCCGTCTGTCCATATGTGCGTATGGGTGTGTGTTTTGTGTGTATGAAGTTTTTGTT
>NW_027129580.1:0-80000 GCF_037325665.1 Littorina saxatilis | reverse complement strand
TATAGCAGAATGACTGAGGTCTTTTACATGCCAAAGTGGTGACACAGGGGTGGTACATGGATACAGTCTCTGAGTCTGCACATAAAGTTAACCGGCGTGTACATCTTGGCCCACATAAGGTGTCATCCCCATACACTCCATTTAATTTTGCAATTGCTCCAGGATGACAAAATCAGGATGACATCACAAACTGAAAGTTGACCAGCTGTTTTGATGCTTTGCGGTTTAATGATGTATTTACACTCGTTGGGTTTTTTTTGACAAGTTATTCATTTGTTCACCTTTTGTTACAGTATCCGCTCTGCCAGGTAAAAAAGAACAGGTGAAGAACGAAGAACCCCCAGAAGACACCAAAACTACAATTCCTGCCCCTGCTGATTCGAAACAAGAGGGAGGCGATGACGATGATGATGATGACGACGATCCAACTAACGCTGCAGGTTCCTCTCGCAGCACCCACATCATCTCTGCCTGCACCGCTCTCGTCTACGTCTTTGCCAGTCTGACTCTGCCACTAGTGTAGAATGTCAACATCTTACCCCCACCCCCACTATCCCCAACCCCCCCCCCCCCCCTCAGCGTCCATCTGGTAGACTTTGGAATTAACCTCATTGAAGTGTCATCACAAACTGAAAGCTGATCCAGCTATCTTGAAGCTTTGTGGTTTAATGATGCATTTACATCAGATTAATTCCAGAGACTGCCAGAAAATTTAGTAGCAAAAAGATAATTCAGAAACAAACAAAGAAAAATCTATGACTGAAATTGCTTTGATTATGACAACAACATTAAAAAACTTAGAACACACACACAGTGTGATGTATTTCATATGACCATGACATTCTTTTTTCAAACTGTGCCTTGTAAAATAAAATTCATTTAGATAGAGTTACATGTACTTATACTTGTCTATACTATCCTTTTTTTTTTCTCTCTAATAAATGAATTTGATATCCATGTTCACATTTTTTTTTATGTGCTGTAAATGTACTCATTTTTGATCAATTTGCTCTCACATGTTTGCTCAGAAATCAAGAGATCAATCTGAACACAGCACATTATGTTCAAAACAGGCATTAGATCACCTTTGTGTGTCTTCAGTGTTTGACCAGGTTTTGCATTTCATGTACAGAGGGTCGCTAGCGCGACAGTAGAATCTGCAGTGAGCAGGCTGGGCGATGAACTACAGGTGGTTATAAAACAAGCTGATGTTTTTATAAAGTGCCAAAAACAAGGGGTCTCCCACTTTTCTGCAAACAAAATGACTGAAAATAAAATGATTTCAAGCTTTACATATATATTCAGTAACCATTCAAGTCTAATTATCACTGTTTTGCTTTAGGGCTTGGTTTTTTTTTCTTCCTTTAGCATATCACCCTTTTTGGCTCACGTAAGTGTAGCCTATGCGATGCTAACTTTTTGTCTGTCTGTGCGTGCGTGCGTGCGTGCGTATGTATGTATGTCTGTGGTAGAAACTTTAACATTTGACTGAACACCGAAATACTAATTTTATCTGGTTATTATTTAAGCAACAGCTTCAAAGTATTGAAGCAATGATCAACATTTCGTCGGCACGTATGTAGTTAAAGTGCCACTGTATCCAAAGAAAACGGGTGGTGGGGGGTTTTGGGGGCTACAGACAGACAGATCTAGAGTCTCGCACTCTTGCACCGTGTCACCTATGCTTACTGTGTGTGTGCATGTGTGACTGAGTGATTGAGTTTGTGTTACTGTTTGTTGATTTCTTACGTGAGCCTTGAAGGCTTCGCCTCTTGTCTGTTTTGAAGTCTCATTGTATTCTGCAATGTTTGAAATTCATAAAAATAAAAGTTTTTCTGATGACCAAAAGGAGGAGAAAGCTTGAAAAAAAACCAAGATTCAAGAAGCTCAGTACAGGTTCTACTGTACCACAAGTATTAATTATTTTGCTAGTCCTGCGTTTGTGGTGTCATTGTCTCAAGTCCAAATGTAAATATTTTGTGTTACTTATTTTGAAAGGGCTGTGCAACATCAACACAAACAAATTGTACAAATTCTCTTTCTTTAAAAAAAACCACAACAACAAATCATTATTAATTCTTTGTTTACCTTAAAAAAAAAACAAATCGCGTAAGGCGAAAATACAACATTTAGTCAAGTAGCTGTCGAACTCACAGAATGAAACTAAACGCAATGCAACGCAGCAAGACCGTATACTCGTAACATCGTCAGTCCACCGCTCACGGCAAAGGCAGTGAAATTGACAAGAAGAGCGGGGTAGTAGTTGCGCTCAGAACGATAGCACGCTTTTCTGTACCTCTCTTCGTTTTAACTTTCTGAGCGTGTTTTTAATCCAAACATATCATATCTATATGTTTTTGGAATCAGGAACCGACAAGGAATAAGATGAAAGTGTTTTTAAATTGATTTCGACAATTTAATTTTGATAATAATTTTTATATATTTAATTTTCAGAGCTTGTTTTTAATCCAAATATAACATATTTATATGTTTTTGGAATCAGCAAATGATGGAGAATAAGATGAACGTAAATTTGGATCGTTTTATAAAAGAAATATTTTTTTTACAATTTTCAGATTTTTAATGACCAAAGTCATTAATTAATTTTTAAGCCACCACGCTGAAATGCAATACCGAAGTCCCGGCTTCGTCGAACAATACTTGACCAAAATTTCAACCAATTTGGTTGAAAAATGAGGGCGTGACAGTGCCGCCTCAACTTTCACGAAAAGCTGGATATGACGTCATCAAAGACATTTATCAAAAAAATGAAAAAAACGTATGGGGATATCATACTCAGGAACTTTCATGTCAAATTTCATAAAGATCGGTCCAGTAGTTTGGTCTGAATCGCTCTACACGCACGCACACACACACACACACACACACACACATACACACACACATACACACACACATACACCACGACCCTCGTCTCGATTCCCCCCTCGATGTTAAAACATTTAGTCATAACTTGACTAAATATAAAAAAAGGAACTACTCTTTCAATGGAAAACCAAACAGCCAGTTGATGGTGTTGATGTTGCACGGTCTAATGTCCTGTGAAAACCTGCTTTACAGGTTGGAGGATAGCACTGAGAGCCTGTAAAATATCTCATTGTACAAATCTCTGTGTGTCCATTTCTTTGCTAAAATCATCTTCAGATAAAACCCTGCATCACAAACAGGTACTGTTTCTCAATCAGCCACCCGATGGAATCCAAAATCTTACAAAGAATCTCCCGGTGAATATTTCTTCATGGAAGCTTTCAACATATCAAGTGCAACATTTAAAAAATTTAAATCCTTCTCATCTGTTTAAAAAAACCCTGCCATTTGGAAAGTTGTTTCCCTGTTTTCCAGAACAAAAACTGTACCATACTGTATTGAGTACACTGTAAAAGTCTTAGTATTTAATTTCCAATAAAAACAGTTCTGCTAAGTCAATGTCTCTCACCAATTAACTATTCCAAATGAAAGGTGGTCTGAAATCAGGTACATTATCCTTCTAAAATAAAATACTATGCACATGCACTGGCCTTTCATTTTGGAAAATATTCTAATACGCACTGCACAAACAAGAATAAAAAGTACATGCAGAATGCTATGTGTTCATAAATCAAACGTGTTTCTTTTTGTCATGCCGATGTGCCGCACAGCAAAATAAAGTCACCCGCCAAAGAAAGTGTTGATTTTTCAGCGAGAGAGGGAGGAGAGAGAGAGGGGGAGTGGAAGAGAGAGGGGGGGACAGACTGACAGACAGACAGAGACAGACAGACAGACAGAGACAGACTGACAGACAGACAGACAGACAGAGAGACAGACAGACAGACAGACAGACAGAGAGAGAGACAGACAGACAGCACAGCAAAAAAAAGTCACCCTTCAAAAGAAATGTTGGTTTGTCATGGAGAGAGGGAGGAGAGGGGGAGTGGAAGAAGGGAAGAGAGAGAAAGAGAGAGAGAGAGACAGACAGACAGACAGACAGTGAGAGAGACAGACAGACAGCACAGCACAGCAAAATAAAGTCACCCTTCAAAAGAAATGTTGGTTTATCATGGAGAGAGGGAGGAGAGGGGGGGTGGAAGAAGGGAAGAGAGAGAGAGAGAGAGAGAGAGAGAGAGAGAGAGAGAGAGAGAGAGAGAGAGAGTGAGAAAGAGAGATGGAGAGAGAAAAAGATAGAGAGAGGGAGAGACAGACAAAGAGACAGACCGACAGACAGACACAGAGAGAGAGAGAAAAAACAGACAGACAAACAGACAGACAGACAGACAGACAGACAAAGAGGGTCCACCTGAATGTGGTAGTACACTGTTTGCATTAAGGTGGTCTTCAACCCAGTGTTTGAGACTGTTCACTCAGTCATGCAACCAGTCTGTGTTAGCATTATAGCGTACGAAATATCTTTCAAACTGAATACGAATTGATACAACCAGTGCTGGGGTATGCTTATAGTGTCTGTAGGCTGTAAACTAATAAAATGAGAAAAGCAAGGTTACATACACAACAAAGCAACCAGGAAAAATCAACCTGAAAATGACAGTCTGCCTCTCCAACACTTTCAGTTTTAGTTATAACCACTTAACACACACAGACACAGACACAGACAGACACAGACAGACACACATAGACACAGACACAGACACACACACAGACACAGACACAAAACCATCTATCTAGCAATCGTTCATTCAGAGTAGACCACCACACTGTAAAGGGATTACGTTTTAGATTCATTGTCTGCTTACAAAATTGATCAGATTTTACACCAGGATCACCTATGTCCCAAGCAATTTCTCTGTACGAAACAAATATGCCACCGAAAGCAATTTTTGTCCCATGACACTAACAGTCACACCCTGTAGCCAGATACTTTAGTGTCAGTTTTATCTTTTTATGCCTCAAAAATAATTTAACTGCTACCAGTCACTAGCTTTGCATGGTTAATCATTAGCCTCAGGCTAACCAGGTTTCACACCTGTGATCCATACAGTTTTATGTGAAATGACCTAGAGTCACATGTCTCACTTTGACACCTAGAATGTTTAAGGTAAGAGTGCACTAGCCCACATGCCAAAAGTGTGAACTGAATTTCAATATCATTTGCTATTTGGTATACCGTATATATATAAAAATCTTATTGTCCTTGGGGAATTCCTACAAGGAAATTTTGGCTGCTTTCGCTAGGGATAGCCTGCAGTGCCAGAATCGCGCTACCCATTTTTTATCTTTTTCTGCATGCGGATATTCGTGTTTTCCCCAAGGCATGAGACTTTCGCTGTGACCTTGGAATCTGTACTGTGCACATTCGTGCATATTGGGGTGTTCGGAAACCGAGAAGAGTCTGTGCAACGCTGACTCTGGGGAATAAATCCCTTGCCTAACTTTGGGGTCAAACCCATTCTGATAGCGACAACTGGTTTCAAAGCCAGCAACACTATTGACTGAGCTATCTCGTGAGTCTATGCCCACATGGCACGCTAATCGAAACAATCATTTTTTCTTTTCATGTTATCGTGATCAAACTCTTGGCATAAGCAGACCATGTTAAACTGTCATTATCACAACCTACTGTTCCAAAGACTGAATCTTATTGGGAGTATAACCACTCAAGCCATAGCAAATGTCTTCCGAATCACATCCACTTGCTTCCATTAAACTGACTTGTTCGTCTGTGCACTCTCTTTCCCTTTCAACGAATAGGTATATCATGTCATAGCTTTGGCATTGTAAACACAAAGCGACTTCATTCACTACCTGACTAAATGACTGGCCGGATCATTCACCTGAGCATAGACAGTGAATGCTGGAGGTTTTGCAAAGTAGTAAATGTATTAATTACCTAACAAGTGATATCAAAACATTTAGACAATCTGTCGGCCCAACCATCACAACAGAACTAAAAAGTCTTCACTGAGACTATCCTGGCTGATTGAAACCTGTTGTCTGTGACAGGATTGTCTTGGTATCACGTACACACAGGACCTAATTTGCATAAACAGATTTTCATTGTTTTTGGGCTTAACATTAATTCAAACATCACATATCTTTACATTTTTGGATTTTGAAAAAAATGAATTTTTTTATTAACAGTCAATTATCTGAACAGATAGCTGCTATCTGAACAGAGCTGGTACTATCTTTTTTTCTCTGAATTAATTCCGACGCGGACACCTCCAGCAGAGCGCATATGACCGATTTGATCATGTCACAAGTCATTGGGCTTCAGTAAAGGTAACAAACAACAGTGAAGTCTTGTGAAAATTTGACTTGTTGTCACACTGCCCAGCTCATAATGCTCTATGTCATCAACCCTGACCAGCGGCAAAGTTACAGCAGCAGCTATGGGTTACACGTCACCACCTGAAAAAAACCCTGGGATTCGTCTTAGCGACTGGACTGTAGATGTTACGCATTACTATTACCAGTTATATCAACCGCAGAAGAAGACATGAAAGACTTGTTGTCATACAATCTTCAGCTAATGAAATAACAGACAAAAAATGTGTTTTTTTGAGGATGAAAGTGGCATGTTCATTTCAATGCTTGTTATTCTCTCAGGTTCGGGCAGGGATGTAGCTCAGTCGGTTGCACGCTGGATTTGTATCCAGTTGGCCGCTGTCAGCGTGACTTTGTCCCCACGTTCGGCGAGAGATTTATTTCTCAGAGTCAACTTTGTGTGCAGACTTCTCCTCGGTGTCCGAACACCCCCGTGTGTACACGCAAGCACAAGACCAAGTGCGCACGAAAGAGATCCTGTAATCCATGTCAGAGTTCGGTGGGTTATAGAAACACGAAAATACCCAGCATGCTTCCTCCGAAAGCGGCGTATGACTGCCTAAATGGCGGGGTAAAAACGGTCATACACGTAAAAGCTGTGGGAGTTTCAGCCCATGAACAAACAAACAAACAAACAAAAATTCTCTCAGGTGCCAGGAGACTGGTTCCGAATAACTCTCAGTTACTCTACTACTCATGTTGTATGCAGTTAGAGCGCTTAATTCCCTTTGTTTATCAGAAGTTACAGACAGTTTTACCTGACTTGCAACCAGAAGGATAATTTTTGGAACAGGTGAGAAATCAGACACTACGTTATTTCAATCTGCAAAATGAATTCAGGAGTTGTTGTACTCACATTGTGTCTCAGGAGCGTGTTGAAGTGGTTGTTGCGGAAGAAGACACACAACTCCTGTTCTTTGACTGTAGATGACAGCTCGCACAGTCCATGGTACGTCAGTTGTGCTGCCGTTCGGTCCAGAAATTGCTCCGCTATCAAGGCTGAAATGCAACGACAGCTCTTTGTTAACTCTATTAAGCAGCAACTCAAACATGAAGAGTAGTCTGAGATTGAAATCAATCGTCTGAAATTGTACTCGATCGTCTGAAATTGTACTCAATCGTCTGAAATTTTACTCAATCGACAATCAGCACTCCTGTTTACTGTGTTTCATGCTGTTGAAGATGTAAGAACAACCTCACTTATATTCACTTCATCGTAATGGGATGATTACTGTCTTCCTCACCTGTTGGCTTTCCTGTTCTTTTTGTTGTTTTTTTAAGTAAATGAAACACAGCCACACGCACACATGCAAGCACGTACGCACACACACAACACAAACACACAAAGCAAAGCAAACAAGAGAAAATGTCCTGTTATAAAAACCCTAACAAATACTCAGATAGTGATTTTACCTGACTTTTTACAATGCATGTACCTAGATGGTATGCATTGTTGCTCTCACAGAAATCAGTAAGTCTGTTAAAGGCCGAGGGTCGGGTATAAAAGCAGAGCGGCGCGTGGCACTTCAGTCTAATGTCCACCTTTTCAGGAAACGAGCTCTCACTTGAAATATTATTTTCAAAAATACTCTGTCTATACCAAACTCAAAAGCACCATTTTTGTCAAGCAAACATTTGAAGGTGTACACCACACATGCACCCCAAAAAGTGTTTATAATAACCCCTGGATAACGTACTTTCAGAAAAAAAATTCACTCGCCAAATTTGAATTCAAAATCAAACGGCTGTCAGTCGTGGTGGACTGGGCGGAGCTAAAGACACGAGAAAGATAATGTCCACGCACCGCTCATTCCTTTTCGGCAGCACACACCCGCCACATAACGTTTACCAGATGTTGCCTGACCCCAAAGTTCCGGTCACTCCGCGCTATTGCAGCCGCCATGGATGCTACATGACACCACTGGTTAATCTGCCTGAGAGTGAAACACTTTCAATAATCGTTCTGTAATTAATAAATCGTTTCAAAGATAGTCTGCACTTTACGAATGTTAGTTTGGTATTTATTACTTTTTTTTTTTAAAGTGAAACATATTCAACCGAAAAAAAGGTTTTCTTCTTAGGCTGAAAAGGGAAGCTGAAGTTATTTGGTGGATGAATACGATCGTCAGTAAAGTACCAATGTCTTGAATTTATGGCAGACTTTTCCAGAGAAAATAATTGTATACGCGTTGCTTGATGTTTCCGGTAGAACACCGCGTCAGAGACTATAGAGTATACAGAGACGCTTCATCCTTCTTTGCGCTGCGGTGCGAAAGTGAGACCGGCCAGCCAGCGCGCGGGAAAAGAGCCACTCCCTGCCGCACAAGGAAGTTCGCGTATAGCGGCTGCTGTCGGCTGTGTTTATATCACGTTTATATTAACATACTGTCTGTTCTGTCCGGCTGACAGTGCTGCAAAAAGTAACTGAACGAAAAAATATGTTTGTTTGTGAACATCCTTTTTAAATGACCATAAAAACACAGCAGAAAATGGTGTAGTTTAATATTAAATCAAATTTACTTAGGCAATACCCGCTGCATCGCTGTAGTTATGCAAACATGATTCAAGTCAGTGTCTTTTCACGAACTAACCGTCGTTATTTTTGTGTGTTTTAGTCAAATACAAATACATACTGTATACATGGTCACTTAAGCCTGAGAAAATATGTCAGGAATAAATCGTTAACGAAATAGTTCCCGGTCAAATCGGTAACTAAGGCATTTAGTCAACTTGGCGTCGTCCCAGCACCTCTAAAGTGAAATGGGTAGTCAATTGCACGGTGCTAAGAAATTATCATGTAAGGAAAACTGTAAAATACAGCAACTTAAACAACATTATTGTGACCTAGCTGACTTTAATTAAAGAATCTTGATCGATCGATGATTGTCTTATTTCTTATCGGTTGCTTCTTTCTTGTTCAGAAAGCTCTCTCTCTCTCTCTCTCACTCTCACTCTCTCTCTCTCTCTCTCTCTCTCTCTCTCTCTCTCTCTCTCTTTTTTTTTTCCTAGTCATAGTTATAGTAAATTAGTTTAGTCCCTCTTTAGGGCGAGGGCCAGATGCAAAAAAGCATATCTATGCTTATTCTTGTCACTCTCGAAAAATAAAGATTTGTCATTGTCATTGTCTCTCTCTCTCTCTCTCTCTCTCTCTCTCTCTCTCTCTCTCTCTCTCTCTCTCTCTCTCTCTCTCTCTCTCTCTCTCTCTCTCTCTCTCTCTCTGAGTCAGTTACACACACACACACACACACGCACGCACGCACGCACACACACACACACACACACACACACACACACACACACACACACACACACACACACACACACACACACACACACACACACACACACACACACACACACACACACATGAATTGAGATGAATTAACGAGGTACGGACCGACTGGATGACACTTTGAACAGCATCGTCACAAGTATTCTAGTTTGAGAAGTTTTCGACTTTTGCGCTTGGACGAAGAATAGAATCAATTGTTCAGTTGTCCTTCAAAACAAAATTAAGCCTGATGTTAATTAAACAACTGCGCAATCACATTGTTGAGCTTGTGTACAGTGTGTGTTTTCTCTGTTCTGGTAGAATACACGCAGTTCGACGCTACACTTTTTACTGATTTTCCGACATTTAACGAGAGAAAAAAAACAAAAATACAATCCTCACTTGCTCTCTTCCTCAGGAAATTTGAACATCCTGAAGCCTTTGGCATGTGAGTTTGAGCAATTGATGGCCAAAGACCATGCCCCGCTGTGTTTTCTTTTTGGTGCGGCCATGGTGTGCTGCACGATATCGCTACTGCTGTGGAAAGGGAAAGTAGGTTTTTACATGTTTCCGCGTGGTGGCGCCACAGGGCTTCCTGTTTCAATTTTCAGCGCCGAATGAAGCGTCTCTGTGTACTCTACAGTCTCTGACCGCGTATCACAGTCATGCACGTTGGAACCAGGCACTCATGACTCATGAAAGACACTTTCTTCACTTTTTCACACACTAAAACACTATTATTCAGGCGACTCTGCAGCAAATGTTGTAATCCCTGTCCGTCACAGATATCATATTCATCCACATCCAGCAATAGTGATGCTCTGCTATCTAATTAAACATTTATTAGTCACAAAGCTGTTCTCCTCCGGACAGTGACGACGCGAGACCATGCCTTGACTGACTAAATGCAAGTTTTCCCACCAAATTTCTCCTCTTCCCGCAAATTTTGGTAACCTAAGACAAAACCAAACATGTGGGCTCGGGGAGCGAAATGCACGCTCACAGTGCCGTTATGTATCTGGATTTACTGGTCAACCTGAAGCCAACGGTCACATGCGTAATTTTTATTAACAACCGCAAACTATATCTTTTGTTCAAAATAAGGGTGTCTAACAAGTCAGTTTCAACTTGTTAGATTCACAGGCTTTACATTTGGCTTATTATGGCAAAGACAATGGTCAATATATTTTCTTTAGAGAATGCAGTCGGTTTTTTGTAACAAGGGTTCCACTGTTCCAAAAGCCGGTTAGACTGACCTACTCGTCTTGAAAACGGTACCGACCTTGATACCTTGGGAACTGTAAAACCAAGACACAGAGCTACATAGTGGCGCCAATGTCTTGGGTGAAACATTCAAACATGCATGTACAGAAAGCAGTGACACATTTAACTCTGTAGATGGTCCCTCAAGTTCTTGGCATCCGATTGTTGGTGCGAGTTTCCACTCAGCATCAGGTTCTGCACCAAGAGAGAGGGTATTTCTACTCTTCAGTCTACAACACGAAGTCAGGTTGACCGGTTGCGTTAGTGCATGGCACTGCATAACTTTCACCATGTGCTCAGTTGTATTGCACAAGTGTATAAATGCGCGCGCGCATGCGACGGCATGTGCGTGTGTGTGTATGTGTGTGCGTGTTATCTGCATTCAGAGGATTTATTGCTAGTGTGAATAAATTATTGCAACTAATAATGCTTCCAAATAACCGTCAGAAAAAAAGGTGAATACCACACACACACACACACACACACACACACACACATAACGGGACTTTACAGAGGTTCAGAAGAAAGGCACACACACCAAGGCGAGGTATGCAGTCTGCTGTTGGCTTGTTTAATCAAGCGGAATGCCTTGGCCACTGCATCCACCAGACTAGGTAACTTGAGACCTGTCGGTCACTGAAAATAGGCTCCGCCTATACCCATGGGTATTCTGGCCTGTTGGACCTCGGCCTTTAAGGCAAGCATTCTAACCAAGACACAGACACAGTTATTGAGTTAATATCCCAAGTAAGGAGCCCTTGACGGTTGACCAACGTTCGTACCGTCATTATAATACTGATGCATCACTGAGCGCTATGCTGTGTCCAGTGGTAATGTATTAGAGATTTACTGGTTGGAACCAAGCTGTTGAGGAAAAGTAAGCAGTTGTGGTTTTGGGTGGGGATGATCGATCATGTATGAACAGCAGAAGTCCTACGTGGTTCCGTACTGCAGTGGTTACCTCCTCACATGGCAGCCCAATAGTAATACATCCTTCTACCAAGATGCTTCATTTTAAAATCCTCGTAAATTGGAGTACCTGCCTACACATAAAGCGGTCGTGTTCATAATATTCCCATTTGGATGACAGCTAGAGTCACCTTCTCTGTACCACAGGGCCCCGCGAGTGTTAAGCACAAAAACAACAATTTATCACAGTAAAGAGAAGATGAAGTATGACTCCAGGTTTTCCTTTCAGTCTCTTTGTGTACTTAAACATCTAACAATAACCAGGAATTCAAGAAACAAACTGATTTAAGCTGTTCATAAGAGGATGGTAACTTCACTGAACAGCTTTCTGTAAGCAGGCCTGGGAACACCTGTTTTGCACTTGGAGTATTCTCAAGTAAACTTGGTGTATTTTCAGAAAAATGAGCGTACTCCACACAACATTTGAACATCCATGATTAAAATATGCTTCACACGCGTCCGTCACACTGTTAATTACATTTACCTATACATTGAAAACAAATGCTTTTTTCAATGTTTACTGACAAAAACTGTAATCATGTGTCAAAAACTGGATCAGCTTCGGGATGGGCTTGTAAAGAAAAGTAGTGAAGGAATTTTTCTCGTCGTATTGTTTTCCCACTGACCGTACTGATCGTATTCTCGACAATCATGCGTACAAAGTACGGCGAAATCGTATGGGTTCCCAGGTCTGTGTAAGAAGGGAGGTAATCTTGTACATGACCTTGCTCAAAGTGCGTTGTGCTTGTTGTTTTGGTTCAGGGGCTCACATCCACGTCGGACATCGGACAAACACGGATATTTTTTCCAAATGTCCAATACATTTTTCATACAAGAGGACATATGTCCTATTGTTTTTGTCACGAAGTGGTCATTGTCCGATTGTGCTTTTATTTGATCCGGACATTGTCAGTACTTTCCAATTTACAGTTGTTTGATTTGCTATTTTATCGATGTTTTGCGAAACGATGTGTCACTCTAAGCAGACAAAACTTTAGGAGACTTTATGAGCTTTTTATAGAGAAGAGCTTCCAAGGGTTGCAACGCTGAATGCTCCAAGCCGGTTGACAGTTGCATGCCTACCTTCGCGGTTTTTTTCTTCCGAAAAAGCAACATGCCGCCGAAAAAAATGTCCTATTGATTTATTTTTGTTCAGGACAAATGTCCTATCACTTTTGCATTGTCCAGGACATTTGTCCTATGCCACCTCCCATGGATGTGAGCCCCTGTTGGTTTTACTTGGTTTGTTTTTGTTTGGTTTGTTAGTTAGTCGTTGGTGTGTGTGTGCGTGTGTATGTGTCTGTCTGTGTGCGTAAAACAATTTTTTTTAAACGACCAACTGTTACCCTCCGGTGGGGGGGGGAAGAGGCACTGTATACTCAAAACATCTGAACAACACCCTTCAGTCTCACCTTCTCTGACCATCTCTTCTTTGTCAGACTGCTTGTACTGGATGATCTTCTCCACCAGCTGGTTGTAACTGCACT
The DNA here is from genome assembly GCF_037325665.1 of Littorina saxatilis. NCBI lineage: Eukaryota > Metazoa > Mollusca > Gastropoda > Littorinimorpha > Littorinidae > Littorina > Littorina saxatilis. The sequence continues at coordinate 66,731 of NW_027129580.1, read as the reverse complement.
TGCCCACGGCCTTGACCTCTTCCTCGTTCTGCGGGTCAACCAGCCAGCCGTGGTAGAGGGCCAGTTGGAGCAAGTCAAAGATGATGCACTCCGATGTGTATTCAAAGTCAGACACCCTGTAATAATAAGGCAAATGTGATTGCATATATTAATGATATACAATATAATATTCTAATATTCATGCCTAAGAGGATAAAAAAAACACATTACGACCACCCATAAAGATCCTTCATGATTTTTTTGCTATACAATTCACATTTAATGTCTTTAGCTACCTCATTTGATTGGTCCCTCAGGCGGTCATTATCACATGTTCAACTATACTCGTAGACACAAGAAAACATTCACTTATAATGTTTTATTCCTTGTCAATTTTTCATTACTAGCGTAAAATCGACACCAACTAACCAAGATGGAAACACATTTAAAGGAGTTCAAACCCAGTAAACTTGACATTGACATCCAGTCCCGTCTGCAGTTTGTGCATCATGTCCATAGCATCCTGCATGTTCTGTTCATAGTTTGCTCTGTGTGTCTCATCTAGATTCTGAAAAATAAATGACACACCCTTGTTAATGTCACACTTCAAAAAACACAAGTGCAAGCTCCACTTTCAGTACCAAAGCATGTGGGGAATAAGTGAGGAAAAAAACAGCCCACCCGTGAAGTTGGAGACTTGCTTTCATTCAGGGAAAAGTGAAAAAAGGGAGCTAACTGCTCTAAAGCCACTCTGTTAAAACACAAACCCGTTGTGCATGCACTTCTTGAGGCAAAACTACATTCAAGATTATTGTTACTGTAATCATTCAGAAAGCACATTTCTTGCCATCTCAGCTAGCTCAGTCGGTAGTGGTGCTGGTTTTAAAGCCAGTTGTCACTAACGGCGTAGGTTTGATCCCCACGATCGGCGAGGGATTTATTTACCATAGTCAACTTTGTGCAGACTATCCAAGGTGTCCCAACACCTCCGTGTGCACGCATGCGCACGATACAGAACCCAAGTTCAAAGCGAAATTCTCAGGGGTTGGAAACATGAATATACGCACGCAGGACACCTCCCCCCCCCCCCCCCCCCAAAAAAAAAAGGGTAGCACAGTACTGTATGGCAGCTCGCTTTCCCCAGTGAGAAAGCAGCCCGAATTATCCTTATCTTTCAGGCAAATCATTCAAGGAAGAATGAGTTTGAAAGAAAGAAATAACGCCGGGGGTCCAGGCGGCATTTTGGCCTAGTAAATATGAATTGTACCTGCTCTGGTGAAAGATAAATTGTGCACATGTAAAGAAAAAACTTTCTTTTGTTTTTTTTTGTTTTCGCAGAAATCCACGAAATAGTGGAGATTTGGATTGCCCGTCTTTATAGTGTTTCACTCAGCTTGTTCGTACCTTTGGCTTGCTCTCCACCACACACTCGCCCAGGTGCGCCATCAGCTGCTCCGACGTGATCATCTCCACGATGGAGGCCAGCCGCACCTTGCCCTTGAGCAGCAAGACGTTCACGATGGCCAGCAGGGGGCACGGTCCGTTCTCGTTCTGCGTGATGACGGGCACCCGGCCGTTGTTGAAATTAATCCACTTCACGTAGTACACACTCTCCCCGTTTGCGGGGCTGGAATTCTTGCCCCCTACTGCCCCCTCCTCTGCTGCTGCTGAGGCTGCTGCAGTAACACCTTCAGATGCAGGTGCTTCTGCCTCCGCCCCATATTGAGATGTAGAGGGTAACGACTCTGGTGCTTCTGCTCCATCGGCTGCATTCTTCAGGGTGGACTGTGCTGATTCTGCCTCCGTCACAGGAGCGGCGGCTGGCAGTCTCTGAGATTCACTGATTTCCGCCTTTTCTCTTGACTCATCTTTTTTCAGAGATTCTGCAGAAGTGGAGTGTGCTGACTGTTCATCTGGCACCGACTCACTGCTCTTCTTCCCCTCAGGGAGAGAGCTAGCGTGACTGTTGTGGGCCTCTGTCTCAGATGATGCATTTGCCACTTGCTCTGTAATGGAGTCCAGGTCAGTCTTTGGAGTGACCTCTGATTCGTCTGAAAGAACTGGGTACAGGTTTGAGGCTGTGATAGTCTGCTGACTCTCTTGCTCAGTCTCTGCTTTGGTCTCTTCAGTTGGCATAAATGCTGGTGGCTTCTCTTCTGTTGTGTTCTCTGGAGACTTGGCAGGCTCTTCTGAATTCACAGTGTCTGGAAAAGAAGATCAGTTTTGAGGATGGGTGAGATGAGAAAATTAATTGCACCGATCTCAATTCTCATAGTCATGCAATGATGCACACATCATCACATGTGTGAGATAAAAGGCGGGTTCATGTGCTCTCACATGCTTCTATTCTTTTATTTCCTCACATGTTTACATCTATGAACTTTGCGTCCACCTATATAATAGACTCGGAGACATCGATAGATAGCTATGCAAGAACCAGTATAATAACAATGAATAAAAAAAAATTAAATGCTTTTAAAATGGTGTATACATCTTTTACCTTTATAATGCACAGTGTACAAACCGAAACAAGCCAAGAGCAACTTCAGATGCATTCTTTCCATTCCACAACATCATTCGGCAGTTTGCTCTTCTTGTAGACTATTTGAGGTAAAGCTAAAAGGGGAGCATCTCGTTACTCCCCCGTATCGTTACTCCCCCGTATCGCTACTCCCCCGGCTCGTTACTCCCCCGTGCCTTTTTATTACACTTAAGTAATGCAATTATTACTCAATTGAATTTTCAAGAGAGAGAGAGAGCATGTTTAAAGAACTTACAACTGCCAGATCTGCCTGTACATTCATGTACAGTACATCTTTGAAAAAAAAGTATATATATTTTAAGCAGAAGAGATACTATTTCAGAATGCATGACGGGGGAGTAGCGATACGGGGGAGTAACGAGCCGGGGGAGTAACGAGCGGTTACTCCCCCGATACGGTTACTCCCCCGGCTCGTTTCTCCCCCGTACACAGAAAATGACTGGATAACCCTGTGATAGTAAGTTGGCATGAAATATTGCTTTTCCGGAGAAATTTTCTGGATAAACAAACAAAGAAACAAACAAAACAGCGGGACAGGGGTGGGTGGGGGTGGGCGAACAATATTTCATGCCAACTTACTATCACAGGGTTATCCAGTCATTTTCTGTGTACGGGGGAGTAACGAGCCGGGGGAGTAGCGATAGGGGGGAGTAACGAGCTGATCCCAACCAAAAGAACCTCAACTACAACTGAATGTAATACAAAACTTCAACAATAAAGAAATACTCAATAACTTTTGTTTGGCAGATGGATAATCTGAAAAACGGCTGAAAACAGAAACTCGAAAGTAGTAGAATCTATCCCACCATGTCTAAAATTGTTTAAAAAAAATCCTTTGTCATAACGCAGCCAAACATTGGACATTCCATTCATTCCTGTGTAAAAAGGGGTCAATGCTAAAATTATGACAAGTATACATTTCACCAATGGATACGCCATACCTGATTGTGTTTTGGATGCACTTGAGCCATGAGCAGGGTTTTCTTCGCTTGTCTCCATTTGAGAAGACTCAAGTTTAGAGGTTGACTTGGAGTTGTTTTGATCCTGAACCGAGCCACTTGGCGCGGCAACTGGCGAGTTATCCATATTTGACACTTGGAAGACCTTCACCAAAGTGCGGTCATCGTTTCATTCCGTCCAGCTCTAGAAATCTTGTGACTTTTACACCAGAACAGGTCAGATCATTCCGAAAATAAGTCAAAAACCGCTTTCAAGTTGATCTTCATTTGCCAAGCCTCCAGTCCAGCCCACATCAGCTTCAAGAAAGCGGAAGTTACCTTTCTACCAAAACAAGCGCATGTGCAGTTGTTTAGTTCGCCATCTTGGCAACTTTGGGACTCGAGAGTACGGGTAAAGTTTACTTCTTTTGCATTCTTTGCTATTTTGATCAATAAGACTGTTGTGGCATGATCTTACTTTGTTAGTTGATACGCATCTCATTTACTTTCCGCTAATTGTTAACGCATCGTGCATATCTGATCGTTTCTAGCTGCGTCCGTAAAGTCGAAACGACACTCGAGTTTCACATTCGCAGTCCGAGAAAAGTTAGGCATTTTTCACTTTCTTGGTATTTTGATTTGGTATTAGGTACAGAGAGTCAGTATTTTTGCTTATACTGCCTCAACGTGTTCATTGGTTCATCACAAGATGACAGATCATGCAGATGTGCTGCTGGCACAGCTGCTGACTTAGCTATGTCAGCTTTTAGGCGATCGGAGGTGGTTGGGCATTCTTCACAATGGGCAATTTCTGCAGATGAATGAAAGTGCATGGGGGCGATTGGCAGCGGTTTTTGTCTCGCTCAGTCTGTTATTTTATGGATCCAAATCTCAGTAAATAACCCTGGGGCGTTTTGCATGCTGTGCACTTCTGTCGTGTAGTGCTTTTGATTTTTTCTACTTTGACCTCGATAACGCATGCACTGGGCCACAACACATCCCTGACGCCGACTTGTATGCCGTGGGAACACCTGCTTTCCGTATAAGGAAGTCACCAATGGGCTTTGCGAAGAGCTGGGAAAGTGGCTGTTACATTGATTAGACTCCCTATTCATCGCTGTTCCGTGATTACAAGAAAACGGGCATTATCTAATAGAAATTAGATCTTTTCCAATGAATGTAGATGAAATAAACATTTAGAAGCGTTTTTATCTAACTCTTGCACCAGTTGAGATTGATTGTACATGTGTCGTGGGTTATCTTATGTGATTGACGGCCTATTTTGGGTGACCCCACCTAGTGGAACAGCCTGTCCCCATATTGTTCTCACGATGTCGGATGCAAATGTTTTTTCCCACGAGTGTGCATTTCGAAGTGTGAACACTGACTGGTGGTGTGCATACTGAAATCGCTCGCGACTTGTCTAATAACCAAGTACTGTTTAATTCTGAAAGGATTACACGTCCAGCACTATGTGGAACTACTCTGAATAATTCAGTTCACTGTCTCGCGTGTTGTACAACTTTTGATGCTGAGGACAGTGAGGTTGTAACCAAGCGATTTTCACACTGTTTATCATCATGAATGAACAAATGTACACGCCGCAGGTGGGTTTGATTTAAATTTATTTTCTCCTTCGCGCTTAAAAAGAAAAAAGAGTCTTTTGCACAGTTTTGACCATTTATGTTTCATTCTTTTCCATACTACTACTAGGTTGTATGTTAGAACTTGAAGGTTTCTTTGTCGCTTGATTTTTCCCGGATCGTGATGTTGTCAACTGCTGAAGGGTCAGAAGCGTGGGAACTTTTCCCAGGCGCACCAGTGTGTCCTTTGTTTGAACTGCTGGCGGCTGGTGTTGGCTTATCAGCCGGAGATGAAAATTTCATTGTTCCCTTACATCAGTCACCCGTCACCAGGGCCTGACACACTCTAAACCGCCACAGTATTAGTACTGGACGCAAGACTGATAGTGATGGACTTACATTTTGACAACGTGAGATAATCAGGATTGAGATATATAATTATGGTCTCTGGGAATGTACAGACATGCTAAAATTTCTCTTTTTTATTTCTCAATATGTATGTGAATAAGTGAACTATACTTTTTTTTATAACCAGGAATAGTTTGTTCGTTGAATGAAAACAGAAGTTTGTTTAAAATGCTTTTTAAAAACAAGATGTAGACTTTAAACCAACAAATGAATTGACAAGATAAAGATAAATGAAACAGGGCTACCCAAACTGTGTGTATCCCTGCCAACTAAATACACTGGAAGCCAAAAAACTTACCCTGTACGTTGAGCATCTGTAGGGATTGTACGTTGAGCATCTGTAGGGATTGAGCACTGATGAAGACATGAAATTATATCAATTAGCATGCCATTTGTGAGATGTTTCATGAATGATTTAAATTTTCAATGTTAGATTTAATTTTTTTAAACTATTGTGAAGCAAGAAAAAGAAAATGTATTTAAGATTATATTGTTTTTGTATGTATACATGTATGAAAAGCAGAGAAACTTCACATTTGTTTTGAAATAAGCTGACTACGTGGTAGTGGCATGCAGTTGTGTCTAAAAAGTTGTAACCAGCAGTTGAATAATGTAGTCATCAGCTACTTTATGAACTTTAATTTGTCTGTGTTGGCAGGTTTACATAGTGTCATTTCTTTATCAACATCATTGTATATTTCATCATCTTGGAAGCATACATCATTTCATGTCTCCCTTTGTCAGGGTGGGACTATTTTTTTTAGCAGAATTAAGAATTAATCATGCAAAGAAAGCTTGTCTCTGTCATCAACTTATCAAGTTATCTTGACGCTCATCAGGTACAAATCACATTATCTTCCAGGGCAGGGTTAAAACCCGCCCACATAATGCTTTAAATCTTTACACTACAGGGGGACCTCCTCAAATTGCCAGATTTTTTAACAAGCATGTTGTAGTACTTGTACCAGGCTTCTGTCTGGGCCATTTTGAATTTTAGAAACAGTTTTTTTACAATCACTAATTAAATTATGCAGTGGTCTTTTTTAAAGGCACAGTAAGCCTCCGGTAAACCATCACAGACACTGTCAGGCTTTTTACTCAGTACAAACACCCTTTCATTTAAACACTCGCCGCTTGAGAACATCCTAGGTGCCTTCCGTAAAGAGCGAGCAATTTTCAAAGAATTTATTTTTGCGTGGTTCATCTTATCCCTGAGCCATCGTGAACCGGTGTGATCCAGTTTCCTTTTTTTCACAATTTAGTCATCAGTTTGTGATTTGAATGCGACTCGCTGTAAGCTTATCTGCAATATCACGTTATTGTGTACCTCTGAATCTAAAACGCAACAAACGGCTGCGAGTCACACAAACTAAAGGGGTGGCGGTTGACCATTCAGAGGAACTGGCGCTATGCAGAACCGTCGTCTGCTACGAAAAAGGCGTTTTGCGTGACACGTTTCCGGGCTTTTCTTTTTTCAAACTTTCAAAACTTCGAATTGTACTGATCTTGTCTTGATGAAAAAAGAATTCTTTTATGATTTAAGAATGTTTGTGTAACACTCTGTTAATTTATTATTTAGATTTTAAAAGTTAGGTCCAGCACCAAAACGAGGCGCCTGATTGTCCGTTCGGATAGTCCACGAAAATAAATTCTTTGAAAATGTCTCACTCTCGACAGAAAGCAGCCAGGATGTTCCCGTTCGGTGAGCGTTGAAATGGAAGTATGCTTGTACTGTATGTAGAGGCTCGGGGAGCTCAGTGATGGTTTACGGGAGGCTTACTGCGCTTTAAGTCTAGAAAAATAAATTCTGAAATTTCAGTCAAGAAAGGGATGAGATTTTTAAAGTTAAAAGCAGAAACAAATTGGCAATCTAAGTGAATAGAAATCTTGAGAAAAGAACGTCTTGAAAAGAAAGCAAATTTTACAAGGTAGAGTCTTCAAGCAGATGTTCCACTGTATCAAGTGAAAAAGTTAATGGCTACAAAGACGCACCTGTGTTTGTTTGTTTTTTCTCCCAGGATATTTTTTTAGCCAACTGTTAGGGGTCATTGGCATTAGGTTCTACTGTGTCCCTCTCAAATTTAAACCACTATTTATTTAATTTTTACTATATTACCGAAAGGGTCATTGGCATCAGTTGCAAATGTGCTGGGCTCAAATGTTAAAACCTCCTTTTTTGGTGGTTTTGTTTGTTTGTTTCAATGTTTAATTTATTCAAGTGTACCGCAGGGTTGACGAGGGTTCCACTGTGCACGGCTGAAATGTAAACCACTAGCACTCTGTCAGTGAACTAACTAGTGGCAGCAACATGGTGGGAATGATAAGGATGCTGGGGGTGAGGGGTCAAGGGTTGACTGCCTGTTTGAGGTCAGAGCGGTGTGAGAAAGGGGCCGAGTTGTTAGCGGCGCTACCGAGTCTCTCTCTCTCACTCTCTCTCTACTTCCTCTTCCTCTCTCTTCTCTCTCAACTTCCTCTCTCTCTGTCCTCTCTCTCCTCTCTCTCTCTTCCTCCCTCTCTCTCCCTCCCTCCCTCCCTCTCTCTCTCTCCCTCCCTCCCTCCCTCCCTCCCCCTCTCTCTCTCTCCCTCCCTCCCTCCCTCCCTCCCTTTCTCTCTCCCTCCCTCCATCTCTCTCTCTACTTCATCTTCCTCTCTCTCCCTCCCTCTCTCTCCCTCCCTCTCTCTCTCTACTTCTTCTCTCTCTCTCTCTCTCTCTTCTTCCTCTCTCTCTCTTCTTCCTCTCTCTCTCTTCTTCCCCTCTCTCTAATTATGTACCCTTCCGTCCCAGTGCATGTATACTGCAGGGCTGCTATAAAGCAGAGAAAGTCACAAAATGACAGGCACATGGCAATCGGCAACCTGTTAACAACCCCCCCCCCCCCCCCCCTCTCCTGCTCTGCTTCCCCATGTTCCCCACTTCCTCTCTGGCTTTCTCTTTTTCCTGCCTGGTGGGAAAATATTGTTTTTTTATTTTTCATACCCCTTTTTTTTCTGGAGTGAGTGGTCGGGGTTGAAGGCAGAGCTTTTGGCTTTTGTTTCTGCTTTCTTTTTGGACCCTTCTGCCTCACAGGTGACAATGTGGTCTGTGACTTGGGAACATTAGTTTCTGTTGATATGGTATGAAGAAGAAAACTACAAAGTCCTTTTGAAGGGGTAACTAAGGAACAGAATGTGCTCCTTGGTGTGTTATCTGTATATATTGCAGTAATTTCCAATGGTGTGTTTATTTGGCTGTGGGAGTATGTAACTATTAGTAGAAAAAGTTAAGAAATATCCTGATTTCAATTCAGTAAATGAATATCATTATTACTTCGCTTATCTTTTTTTTTAAATTTAAAATATATGTCCTCCCCAAAACTGTAGTGGTGAGTCGGGCTAGTTTTTTGTCAAAATTGTCTGGGTGTCTTTTTCTATAACGAGTTTTCGTTGACAGTAAAGTTTCATTTTTAACAGACTGGGAATGATGATGCTTCAATAAATTTATTTCTTATGAATGTCTTTGCAAAGGATTGAATGCGTGGTCCCAGGGCACTGATTGATGTGGTCCCAGGGCACTGATTGATGTGTGTAGGGGGGTGGTTACTGATAAGTGATATATTTGTGCCTGTAGTTTACCGATGTTGCCCTCTGGACCCCCCCCCCCCCCCCCCCGCGGTTAGGGGGAAGAATTTACCGGATGCTCCCCATCATGTCCTAAGAGGCGACTAACGGATTCTGTTTCTCCTTTTACCCTTGTTAAATGTTTCTTGTATAGAATATAGTCAATTTTTGTAAAGATTTTAGTCAAGCGGTATGTAAGAAATGTTAAGTCCTTTGTACTGGAAACTTGCATTCTCCCAGTAAGGTAATATATTGTACTACGTTGCAAGCCCCTGGAGCAAATTTTTGATAAGTGCTTTTGTGAACAAGAAACAATTGACAAGTGGCTCTATCCCATTTCCCCCCTTTCCCAGTCGCGATATAACCTTCGTGGTTGAAAACGACGTTAAACACCATATAAAGTAAAGTAAAGTTGCCCTCTGGTGTCTCTATTTTTTCCGCTGGATACATGAGAAGCCTTGATCAATCTTTGTCTTTGCTAAGGCCTAAAAAAAAAATAGGTGTGGTTACAGTAACCCGACCTACCCTATTTTTAGGGGCCGACCCTATAACATTTTTTTACATTTGTCAAAAAAACAAAAAACAAAAACAACAAGAAAACGAGTGCAGAAAACGCAATGAAAGCGAAAGCGCTCGAGTCGCACACTTATTTCCCTGTCAAGTAGGTTTAATTTGTACACATTAGAAGAAAAAAAGTTTAAAACAAAAAAGTGATTGCCTACCTTCCTACCCTATTTTTTTGGGCTATGTTACCTTAACCACACATATTTTTTTTTTTTTTTTTTGGCCTAACAGCCGTACAGTACTGCTGTAATTTGTTTTCCCTTGGTCAGTGATCAAGGATGAACACCCCTGCAGTCCTTGTTCCCCAAACAGGCCATCACTAAGGCCCCAACAAAAATAGGTCTGTTTACGGTAACATAGGGTGAAAAAATAGGGTCGGTAGGTCGGGTTTTTTTTGGTTTTTTGGTTTTTTCCTTTTTTAAATTTTTTTTTTTCTCCCCTCTCTATGATGTTTCACAGTTCATTTCTTCTCATCAATCCCTGTTTTTGCCCAACATAACTATAAACAGTACTTTGAGCTTACCTCCCTTCTGTCGTCTGCTGTTTGAGCGCAAACAGCTCTATTTTGGATGCGTTTTTTTTTTTTTTTTTTCAGACGATCCAAAAAAAAAGATTAGGGTCGGGCCTAAAAACTAGGGTCGGTCGGGTTACCGTAAACAGACCTTTTTTTTTTTGGCCTAACAGTAAGAGACAAACCTGGCTTGCCCAAGACTTTCCCACACCTCCCCATTTAGAAATTGGACAGTAAGTTGAAAGAGGCAAACACGGAAGACAATCTGTACTTGTTACAATCTGTACTTGTTACGGGGAGTTACGGTGAACTCAGTACAGTGTTCTCTTGCGTAGGTTTTAACGGTGAACTCAGTACAGTGTTCTCTTGCGTAGGTTTTAATGTTATGCAGGCCTGAAAGTGCATGGCGAGTAGAAACATGTAACTGGCGAGTAGAAATGTTATCTACTCGCCAAATGCGAGTAAAGTTGCTGAAACAAATTATTGTTGTTTTGGCTAGTAAAGTTTGCTCTCTGGCTAGTAGTAGTACATGTTTAGAATCACTAGCCAAAGGCGAGTACACTATTTGTTGGACTTTCAGCGCTGTAATGTTCTTGAAACATAATCTGTGTGCAGTCAAATCTGTGCATCAGTGATTTCCCACCGTTAATTTATGCCCAGCTGGAAACATAAAGACTAGATAAACTGGTTGTTGACGTTTTTCTATGCCCCCCCCCCCCCCCCCCCTTCTCTCTCCCTCCCTCCTCTATAGCCCCTCAGGCCCCTGCCCAACCTCCCAACCCACAAAGTGACAACAACAACAAACAACAAAACTCTGAACGTGTTCTCTTTGATACATTGAACTAGCTCTTTTGTCAACAGTACAGGGTAAGACTAAGAGCAGACTGTGCTACTGATTATTTTCACCGCTTTAAATTGCTTTAAATAAAATGTTATTCAGAATACATGACATGTTACAATTAACAAAAGGACAATATCACAGCGAGGACATGAACTCGAGCAAACAAGCTTTATGTATAATATTACTACTTTTATTTAGTTCAAATGAATGTTTTCTGATTGAATTTTTTGGGTCGGCTAAGGCCAAAAAGAAAAGTATGTCTGTTTCCGGTAAACCGACTGACCCTATTTTTAAGCGCCGACCCTAAAGGTTTTTTTCGCTTTTCGTAAAAAAAAAATATATATATATACTAGATGATTACCCGCTTCGCCGGGTACCGGCTTCGCCGGGAAGAAGTAGAGCCGAATACCAGGCTGCGCCTGGGACCGGGTGTACGCCGGCTTTGCCGGCGCACGAAGGAAAGGAGATAAACGCGCAAAACACTGGAGACCTTCTAAAAATAGTAACGTGCAGTGACCTTCTAAAAATAGTAACGTAGTAACGGGAATATGGATTGACGCCACACGGAGGAAGGGAGATAATCGCGGCTGAAAACACTGGAGAAGATAAGGAAGAGTTACTGGTAGTGGATCCCGACAACAAAACAAAAAAACAAAAACAAATCGGTTCAGCGCGCACAGCGCTGCGCGCTGAGAGCACGTGTTGAAATATCTCATCGATGAGGTTGTGTCCGGGGTGTAGCTGAATACGGTGTCCAAATTTCAAAAAGATCCACCGAGAACTTTGGCCGTGCATCGCGAACAGACAGACAGACAGACAGACACTTGTCGTATATATATATATAGATGAAGTCAAGTATACTTTATTTAGTTTCAATATATCTAGGTCAAAAACATGTGCTGAATAATTGTAAGTAAACTAAGGAAGCGTTTAAAAAATAAATAAATAAACACGTAAAAAGAAAAACGTAAAAAAAAAGGTTTAAAAAAAAAATTTAAAACACCGACCGACCCTATTTTTTTCGGCGATGTTACCGGAAACAGACATATTTTTATTTTTGGCCTAATAAGTGTCCAAACCATGAGTATGAAGTTGTGCTGGTATACTGGCTCAGTAGTGTCAGCTCAAGCCCTGAGTATAATGAAAGCCTGGGAGTGGGAGGGTAGACTGACTCCCTGCTCTTTGTGGCGCTGAAAAGGAGCAATTTTATCCAAGGTTGTAGTTCACGCCCCATTAAAACTGGTCCTGGGCTGAAAGAGGAGATCTGTGTGTGTGTGTTTTATTAGTTCTGAATGTGTCTTTGCTGGCAAACCACTTTGCTACTAGTCTGTGCTGGCTAAAAGTACTAGGCTAGAGTCCTCAAACTCGAAGAAGGTATCTGGCTATTTTCTGCGCCCTTGCTGTGGATCTGTGGCGTCACTAAAATGTAACCGTTCTTTTGTATTGGTATACATAAAGCCAGCAATACAGCTGTCATGTTTGTGCTGCTGTCACTAAAATGTAACCGTTCTTTTGTATTGGTATACATAAAGCCAGCAATACAGCTGTCATGTTTGTGCTGCTGTCACTAAAATGTAACCGTTCTTTTGTATTGGTATACATAAAGCCAGCAGTACAGCTGTCATGTTTGTGCTGCTGTGGTTGCTTATCTGAATTAGATTGTACTTATTTATTTATTTTATTTTTTTAAACAAATTACGCTGTGTCTCGTGAGAGTAAAATGTTAACTCTGAGAAAAAAAAAGATTTATGAGCAGAAATGTGATTTCGGACAGTTTCTAGGTTAGTAGGTATGCCTAGCATTTTGTTCTTGTAACCCTTACAGGGTTCAGCGCACTAAGGCTGCTTTATTGAAATTATTCCATTTGCATGTAATTGAATTATTGAGGTTTGCACACATCATAAAGAGAAAATAGTCATTGACCTAGTTCCTGATGTCTCATACTGGAGTCATACTCATACATGTCTAGTTCTGTATCCCCCCCCCCCCCCCCCGCCCCCCCCCCCCCCCCCCATCTTCACAAATGAAGTATGCACCTCACCAAATATTTTGTAGACATAATAATAATGTCACTCCAAACACATGCGCATGCTGGATAACATGTTATAACAATGTTACTGTGTTCTTCTGGGCCTGCATTCAAATCAAACATTGATTCAATCAAAGTACATACAGTGGAACCCCCCTTTTAAGACCCCCCAAATTAAGACTCCCTCCTTTTTAAGACTTTCTCTTCATAACCTCTGTAAAATTACCCCCATTTTAAGACTCCCTCCTTTTTAAGACCTGATTTTCTCAGATTTGTGGAGGTCTTAAAAGGGGGGTTCCACTGTAGTACGCACTTAATTCAGTGAATAAGTTTTTGCAAGGTCTGATTAACCAAGGTACAGTGGAACCCCCCTTTTCAGGCCTCCCAAAATCTAAGAAAATCAGGTCTTATAATACCCCCCGCGGGTTAGGGGGAGTCCCATATTGGTTGGGACGAGAAAGAATTTACCCGATGCTACCCAGCATGTCGTAAGAGGCGACTAACGGTTCTGTTTCTCCTTTTACCCTTGTTAAGTGTTTCTTGTATAGAATATAGTCAATGTTTGTAAAGATTTTAGTCAAGCAGTATGTAAGAAATGTTAAGTCCTTTGTACTGGAAACTTGCATTCTCCCAGTAAGGTCATATATTGTACTACGTTGCAAGCCCCTGGAGCAATTTTTTGATTAGTGCTTTAGTGAACAAGAAACAATTAACAAGTGGCTCTATCCCATCTCCCCCCTTTCCCCTATCCCATCTCCCCCCTTTCCCCGTCGCGATATAACCTTGAATGGTTGAAAACGACGTTAAACACCAAATAAAGAAAGAAAGGTCGTATAATGGAGGGAGTCTTAAAATGGGGGTCAATTCACATAGGTTATGTATAGAAAATGCGAGAAAACAAGGTCTTAACTAGGAGGGAGTCTTAAAAGGTTTTTTTTACTGTATATCATGTCTTGTCCACCTATGTTGCAAGTGTTTCCCACGCTCGCAGCTCGAGAGTGCATAGCGTTAGCCATCTCTCTATCGTGAAGAAGAATGCCAGAATTACCTAGACTTTCAATATTTGAGTGTGTGTTTGGATGAATTAGATGTGAGGTACGTATGGTTTGGTTGAAAACGACATTAAACAGCAAATAAAGTAAAGTACGTATGGTTACAAACGTAGCTTGTTGAAGTTATTGGTTTTAAAAAGTGAGTCAGTGTTCAAAGGGCAAGGTGTAGTTAATTGAACTAACCCTTTTGGTAATCGGAATATTTATAATTAGTGATAACTTCGTTTCAAGCATATACTGATATATAGTGAGTGGAATTGGTCAGAACGTTGAGCTGCTCGTTGCCTTTGTTTCTTTCAAAGACTACGGCTGATGATCTATCGGTGTCACCTGTCAGTGTCAGTCATATAAAGTTTGAATGGTTACATTTGAAATGTTGACAGATTTTTTTAACCAGAGTACCTCAGGCAGTCCAAATCTCCGTGATTTTGCGGATTTTCGTGAAAGCAACAACAAAACAAAAAGTGTTTTTCTTTACATGCATAATTTATCTTTCACCAGAGGGGGTTAAATTCATATCATCTACAAGGCCAACACGCTTAAGCTTCTGGGGGTGTTGCCCTCTGAACCTCCACAAGAGGCTGACTGCCCCTGAGGGCACCTACGCGGCCACCTAGACCCCTGGCGTTATTTATTTTCTTGAATGGATTGCCTGAAATCTCCTGTTAGTGTTACAGCAGTTTCATTGGTTGCTGCGACTAAATAACCAGTTTTTAATTATATGGCGTATATTATTTGTGTCTTTTCAATGATATTGGTCAAGACTGAGATCACTTAGCTCGATCACAAAATAATGTCAGGGCCGTCTGCTTTGAAAATTGATCTGAAATTAATTTTGGTTTAAACAATTTTATTCAGAAAAATTACAGATAACAAAGCCGTATACAATCAATTAGTAAATGGAGCACAACAAGCAAAGCTTATACACGTGCTCTTAAAAGCAATTACTTTTCATCTTTGCGGGTTTTTTTTCTTTTGTGTGGTTCCAGGTAGACTATGGCCTGAACAGCTATGGGGGGCCATCCTTGACGCACCATGCTCTGCCGTTCTCCATCCAAGGTGGGCCCAACTTTGTCGTCTCGCAGGCCGGTTGCTCCATGCACCGTGCCGATCTCGATCCTCCCCCGCACTACCACAGCCTTCCGCCCCAGGGACTCCCCCCTTCGGGCCTGAAAACGCTCCCGATCCAGGGGGGCGCCATGGCTCACGCCGGGATGGTGGACGCCTCCCCTGTGGATCTGTCAGGCCACAAGATGGCGCTGTCGCAGAAGGAGGATCACCACCACCACCACCACCGGCGGCACTACGCCTCACAGGCCGAGATGGTCGGCCGCCACTACCAGCGGGGGAGTGGTGTCACTGTGGGCATTCCGGACCAGTCGCATGGCAACCCCCTCGTGTGTGAGTTGAGCCCCTTTTTTTATTTACTTTATTTTGTTGTTTTTCCACTTTAACATTTAAATCATGTTTTGCACAAAAAAGCAACTTGATGGGTGTTGGCAGTTTCTTATCTTTTTTTCCCACTAAGAAATAATCAAATAAGCGAATAGTACCTGTTATCTCCTGAGCTTTGTCTCTTTTTTCTGGTCACCTACTTATGTTAGCTGACTACAATGTTTCCTCTATTTTTTTTTTTTTTTTTTTTAATCTGTACCACTACAAAGAGGGTGTACGTGTGAGGGGATCCTGCATTACATTTTTCTCTTATAAATTGACAGATTTGTTTAATGCATACGTTTGGTGAATTAAATTGAAATGCACAATTCTGTGCGTGAAGTTGATTGCAGATGTAAAAAGAGATGCAGAATACAAATGTACGAAGCAATTAATTGAAATTTAAAGAAACAAAAAATACCTGCCTACCTTCTTTTTGTGTGTGCATGAACTCCTTATGTTCCTGCATTTCTTGCAAGCAGGAAGTGGATCATGTTTGTAAAGTTAAAGTTAAAGTATTTTGTCAGTACATAAAGCACAACCGTGAAAAAATAAACCCTTTTTTTGAGGAGAAAATCCATTGTAAATGTTCAGTTTTTGTTTTTAATGTTTGGATTTATTTTGAGGAAGGATACATTACATGTATACATGTATTTAATCATGGGTGGTAGTTAGTACACTCCAGACATTTTCACAGGGATATGTTTTGTCCCATTAGCTAAGTCCCTCTTGATCCAACCCCACTTGCAAAAGTGGTCCTGTTAGGTTCAATTATCTTATAAAAATTATACATGCATAACCCGTGTGATTTTCACCCTCTTCTAATGTCCTCTTCTGGTGTGAAGTGGGGGAAAGTGAGACTGTGACATTCAGTCTGATACGTCTCTGCCGGAATCATTCTTCACCTTTTTTTATGATGAATATTTTCTGCTCTCCACATAATTGAAACAGCTCTTTTTCCCTTTTTATTTTTTTGTTCAAATTAAGTGCAAGTCACTAGTCAGTAAGAGCAAGAACATTTTCTAGTCCCTGCTCTCAGCAGGGTGCCCCCTTCAAAAGGGCAAAGGTTCCTGTAATTACCAAACTAATTGAACCATTATTCTGGAGCGGCTCTTTTTTCTCGCTGCCATTTGCAAATTGTTTCCTTCCATGGATGGTGGTGGCAGGGCTTGCCAAGCGAATATTGATTGGACTGGACCGTCTTACTGGCATGCTTTGGTTGGAATTGATAAATAATTGATTTGGCATCATGGGTTTGACAAATCACCAGCTTTTGCCCTTTCAATCGCTGATTTTGTTACCGTGAAGGTTTACAGTGTCAAAAAGATCAAGGGGCAGTTGTTAAACTGTCACAGAATCTGATAAATTAAAAAAAAAACGATTAAAAAAAAAAATCTATAATTGTTATTGAATTTTGACTCTCCCTTTCTGCTTGCTGTGTACAAGTTCTGCGGGAGATGTTTGACTTTCTGTGGCTCATTAGTTTCTTGTACATGTAGATGGTACTTTTCTCAGTTTTTTGTTAAGGCCAACAAAAAAAAATTGTCTGTTTCTGGTCACCCGACCAACCCGAAATTTTGGCGCCGACCCTAAACTTTTTTTTTCCAAACTCAAAAAAAATTTTTTTTTTTTGGTGGTAAAGGACAGGGTGAGAAAATGAACAACAAAAACGTGTGAAAACGAAAGTCCGCTGACGATTTCAGTCTTTGTCACAGATTTGTAAATGTGTTGAGTGTCTTGTCTCAATGTATAGTGAATCCAGTCTCTTTGCGCGATTTTTAAAGTTAGTTTTATTGGTCTACATTTGGGGGTAAAAAAACAAAAAAACAAAAAACAAAAAAACAAAAAATCCCCACCTACCTACCCTATTTTTTTTAGCCATGTTACCAGAAACAGACAATTTATTTTTTTTTGGCCTAAGCTCATGAAAGTGTCTTCTGTTTGAAGTCATTGTTTAAAGTATTATAATCTTTTCTTTTTTTTTCAGTGTCAGATAAATGTCTTTCATCTTTCGGTGACTCCTTTCTTGTATTTTTCATTAATTTATTTTGTCAAACTTTCACCGACAACAGAATCAACTTTTGACACGTTGCATTTCTATATTCATAACTTCTTTTTGATTTCTTCTTTCCCCTTTCTGTTTGCATTCAAAGAAAAATAATGTTTTCTTTCTTTTTGTGCAAAATCTCTTGGCTCAAAAGAAAAGCAAGATTTTCTTTGCTCCCAGTTGTCTCAGCAATCAATTTCCAGTCTGCTAGTGGCTGAAAGAGCGTGTGAGCCAGCTCATTGGCTGAGGCTCACTTCTCCTTAAGAGCCGTGGGAAAATTTGTGAATTCCAACATGTGGTCGCAGCAGTTATCAATAGTTGCTGATAAACCCAGGCCTCTCCAGTCCCACCAGCTAGCCTCTTCCAACAGATAAGGCCGTTCCCAGGATCTAAAATCGAAATTGCTGGCACACAATGGAAAAGAATTGGTTTGCCTGGTGAAACACTGGCCGTGATTGTTTTGAGGGAAAGAAAAAAGTCTGTGATTGCCTCGGCGAAAAATGATGTCTGAACATCATGACTTCACTCTGGGGCCTTTTGTTGCTTTTGTGGATGAAGGTAGATTTGGGAGATTCTGATTTGCTTTTCCATATGGAACAATTTATGGTAGATTATGTTTACTTTCAAGAACAGCTTTCTGCTGGGTTAGTTTTTCCTCTGAATTTTGAAGTCGCACCAAGTTTCGGCACGTTGTCCACAAAAATCACTTTTCCTCCTTCCACCTTTTTTGAATTTGTTGTTAATTGCATTGTCTGAAAGAAAACAAAAGGCTCAGAACTCACATCTTGCAAGAAATGACAGCCCTTTTTGTTTCATGTGAAGTAGAACAGAGTGGTCCCTCGACAGCATTAGCAAGGTGGTGGTTCTCACGGGTTGTTCATGGCGTTCACTGCTTGGAGGCAGTATCGATCGTAGTTGAAGAAAGCATCAGATGGTCTGGTTCCCACTTTCAAATCTGTGGCAGCCTTTACTTCTTGGACGTGGTCGTATTGACTTGGGTCCCGCTCTCCACCAAAACACAAAACTGCGACAGCCGTTTACAATCACCCACAAACTTTGAAGAAGCATCGGCAGTATTTACCACCGCTATTGTTTGAGGAACCCTTTAAGACAGATTTGTGTGTGTGTGTGTCACGTTGGGGTTTCCATGGTTAGGAGCATCTTGCCGCCGTGTATCACGATGAACATACATGTAGTACGGTGTCAGTGTAGGATTTGCTGTCCCTCTTTGACAACTAGCTTTGCTGGCCTTAGGACATGGAGGGTGCAGATTTCTCAGTTTGGGACTATTTTCATGGGCCATCTGTTCAGTGCATGGGTATTTATTTTTGACATTTTTGAAAACTTGCTTTTTGAAGTAATTCAGTTCCAGTTTTGTGTACAGTTACAGATCACCTCCAGAGTTGAAGTCAAGTTGTGATGTTTTTGGTGACAAGAATGTTAAACTTTGAGGGAAGTTAATCGGGGTTTAGAATTATAAGTATTGATGTTAAGGCCCGGTCACACAGCCCAAAAGTCGCGTAAACACATGAATCGCGCACGAAATTCGATCCTTACGCGATACATGCGCGATTTGCCTGACGTGGAACCTCAGTAGATGTTCGCCGGATCGGCGCTTTACGCAATTCCAGGTTTTGAGCAGCTGAAAACTCGGCTTCGCTTAAGAATTTATGCAGTATTGCGCTGTTTTACGTAATTTCTGCGTAGTTTGCGTAGTACTTACGCGAACAATGCGCGAAATATGCGTGGAATATCGGTGATCGTTCGCAAAAATGTTGCCGCTATCGCGTTCATTGACGACTTTCCACTGACGATTAGCAGACATATGACGCATGTTTTGCGCTTGTAACACATACGTATCACTGAAAATCAGTTCATGCGCGATTCATACGCAGTTCATTAGTGATAGTGCACAGATTATACGTGGTTTCCTGTGGACCTATGCGCTGTAGTGCGTGGTTTGTTAGTGATTTTTGCGTGATCTTTCCGTAGTTCTTGCGCAATTCATCGGTGATTGTCATCGCGTAAATCAGCAAAAATGGTCAAATTCTCGACCGACAAGCACGCACAACCAAATTTTATGCGTGATTCGTGCGTTTACGCGACTATTGGGTTGTGTGACCGGGCCTTTAGGTTGTGTGTTTTAAAAAAAAGAAAGAATAGTTTTATCCTAATTTCAGTTTTACAATTTTGCGGTTTGAATGTTCAATGCTAAAAAGACAACGTTTGACATTAAATTACATTCTTATCCCAACTCACATCAAGCAATTTACTCCAGTTTAGTGCTAGGACGCTGAATAGCATCGCCTTGGTAACAAGGGGAGGTCACCCTAAAAAAGAGCTACCTTGACCCCTTATCATGACAAAGTCACGCGTGACTTCCTGACCTTGCCGCCATCTTTGAATCATTCACTCTCCAGCGATCTGTGTCTACAGACGTGTTTTGATTTTGCTCCGGCTTTCAGCCGGTTTGTCTGACTTCTGCCTTTGTCAGACCCTGCCTTGGTACTTGCACACGGTCCCTCTGCTCCTACTGTGTGTTTGGGTGAGCTTTTTTGTCGTTTGTTATCGTTTTGTGACTTAGGTTTGGTCGAATACTTAGCTTTGTTTACATTTTTTCCGTTCGCCATGTCGGATAAGGAAAGAATAAAAATGCTAAGTTGGTGGCCGAGCCTTCTCCCACAAAGAAGCCTTCTCGTAAGTCGTAGAGTTCGGCATGTTAAGCTTTGATTAAAGTCACAGATCCTTGACTAAATCCTCGTTTGATGTGCGATAGACTTACCTAATTCTCCGGCTATGCCTAGTTTGCCTTCAGCTGCTTCACCGGTCTTGTCCGGTTCAGGCTCTGTTAGCGAGAAGCAGGATGTTTATGCTATTTTGCACTCCTTGAGTGCTTAGATATCCTCTCTTTCAGCCGAGTTTTCGTCTACCAAGGCTGAGATGTGTCTTTGCCTTCCGGTGTGGGAGGTGTGCGTTCCCTTGCCAGGGTGTGTGTTCCGCCTTCCTCCACTTTTACGTCCGCCGACGTTCACGCCTCGTTTGAGGGCATCCGTGGTGTTTCCCTGCTGCGTTCCCAGGCCTCTTGGACTGACGACGATCAAGGTATTTATACTTCGCCAGTAACCGGGTTCTCCGGCCAAAACGAAGTGCGTGTTTGGAGAGAGTAGCCACACCGGTTCGTGTGCGCGAAAGCTTAGGCCCTAGGTCTACGTCGTTCCGATTGAGTGAACGTCTAGATCGAGGGAAAAGCCCAGACACGCGTTCGGTCTCTGACCGAACAGGGGAAGTGCGTCCTCCTACACTCCCTAGAGGAACAGTGGGTGCGGCAGCACAGCTTTCATAGCTTTCCCCGCTTCCGCCTTTCAGGCAGGAAGCAGTCCCTAGGGACGTACCGCTTGGGTATAAAATCCCTCGTGGGCGTCTCTTCCGGGCGACACTTCGTCGGACTATGGTAGTCACGGCGGAAGTGTCTTGCCTGACTTCACGGAAGTGAGGGACTACGAGTCGGATTTTGGCACTTCCGTCCAGGGTGACGAAGATGTCAACTTCCGCATACCGACTAAGCTTCCGCAAGCTCTGGCTTTAGCGGAGGAAGTGGCTTCACGGTATTTTGAGGAGGGGGTGACATTCCCCGCTTCCGCCCTCTGGGCAGGAAAGCAGTCCCTAGGGACACACTGCTTGGGTATCACATCCCTCGTGTGTCGTCTCTTCTGGGTGACGCTTCGCCTGACTATTGTAGTCAGGGCGGAAGTTCGTTGCCTTGTTGCACGGATGTGCGGGATTCAGTATGAGTCGGATTTTGGTGCTTCTGTTCAGGTTGACAAAGATGCCAACTTCCGTGTACTGGTTGAACTTCCGCTAGCACTGGCTTTGGCGGCGGAAGTTACTTCAAGGTAGTTCGAGGAGGGTGCGGCAACACTTGTAGGCTTGTTGCCCAACCTCCTTCCGCTTTGGGGGATTCCCGTTCTGCGAAGGACGGAAACAGCAGTTCAGTTTTCGGAAATTCCCGTTTTCGGAAATTCCCGTTGGTAGCGTTTGAGCTGTCTATGCTACTGACTACTGGGCAGTATGGTGGTGCGTTTCACGCTGTACCGTGGTTAACAGCACAAGGTCTGGCTCCTGATTCAGCGCAGCCTTACCGTGCTTCTTTGTTTTTAGCCTCAGCTTTGTACCTGCTGGTTTGGCTAAGAGGTTTTCACTGCTGCATAATTCAGTCAATTTGATTGGCTCGTTTGCCTTGCCTCGTTCCACTTTTCCGGAACTTGCAGTCCTTAGGCAAGATGATACAGCAGAGACAGAGTAGTCCCGTTTTCGGAGAATTCTCTTTTGTCTTTGGAGTAACTGGCTTACGCTTGAGTTATCGTCTCTCTCTGAGACTTTGCAGAGATCTCTGTCGAGATTGATCGCGTCGTCATTAGACCAATTCAGGTTTCGTGACGATGCGGTAGAGAAAGTTGTCACTATTCTGGTAGGGAAGACGGCTACAGTAGAACAGTATGTTATACTGAGTCCTCTTTCTTGTCTCTGGGGGAATAAGCACATGATCTTTTCAAGTTATCCTCTGTTTAGGAAACTTTGCAAGATTTTTTTATAGAGCATAGACTTCTCTGCTCTTGTTAACTTCGAGTTTCGTCGTGACGCACGGGAGAAGGATGTCATGTCGCTTCTAGCTGCTTTGGCTAAAGTCTTTTGAACAGCGGAGCCTCCCAGCGCTTTTCTTGGCACTTTGCTTGGCTCAGTTTGCAAACAAGAGGCGGATCTACTCCGCTCTTTGCTTTTTGTGGTTCATCTTCTGGGAGAAGCTGTGATCTGCGTCGGCTGGCCACATTTGGCCTTTATTTAGGCAAGATACGGAGCTAAGCAAACACACATTGGGTTAAACCCTCTGCCTTAGGCAGCTTCGCGGTATGTACGCCCATCTTTGGTGCGGCATACCTCTTATTTTTCACCTTCTAGGGTGAAGTTGCTAAGGCCTCAATTTTTGTTTTTTGCCTCTGTGGTGAAAAACAAGGCAAGCTGTTAAAACTTTCTCGGCTTTTACGGCTTACGGAATTGCGCTTTCTCATCAGGGTCATAAGCTTTGGTTGCTGACAAGTCGCCAGAACATGTCCAAATTATGGGCTCACATTCTGACTAAATTTTTAGGCTCACTGAGCCATTGCTCGTAACCTCTCAGTCGGAACTTTTCCGGCTAAGCCTACCTCTTGAGGCAGTGGCTTCTGTCAGCGACTTTCGCTGCGCAGCACAAAGGACTCGCTGGAATTCCTTAGTTTCAGCTTTTCTTTCTAGGAGGTTACGGAAAGAACTAAACACCATCATGTGGCTATGCCTAGGGTTGGCACAGACGTTTTTAGCATTGGGGTTGTTTTTCTTCCACACGCAAAGACATACACCGTCGATTGGCGGGTACGCCCTTCACAGAGAAGGGTGGACAGGTTGCAAAGTATGGTTCGTACTCTGTCCTTGATAAAGAGAGCGGCTGTACGTGTTCTGACCTCTCTTTTTGGCCAAATGGAATCGATGGCCACTCTTGTGCCCTTAGGCAGAGTCCACAAGCGGCCATTTCAGGCTGCCCTGAGTTCGCTGTGGAAGCCTTCTCTTCAGGGCTGGGAGACAGTAGTCTCTCTTGAAAGCTGGTTTCGGCACACAACGAGGCAGTGGCTGCTCCCTGGGATTTCACAGGGAGTGCCAATCTCGTTTGCCCCCCCCCGGACGAGTTTCTGTTCACAGACGCGTCTATGGAGGGCTGGGGTGCCCATCTTTCTGTTCACACTGCGTCAGGTCTGTGGAACGAGACGCAGAGTGGGGGGCACATTAATGCCCTAGAGTTAGAGGCTGTTTTCCTGGGACTCCAATCGTTTCTGTCTATGGTCAGGAACGAATAAATTGGGGTTCGCACAGACAACACGACCATGGCGGCCTATTTCAACAAACAGGGAGGCACTTTGTCTCTCGCTCTTTCTGTCAGGTCAGGTCAGATTCTTGCCTGGGGCAGCCAGCACCTTATTCTGTTGTCAGCGAAGGACGTCCCAGGCATACTCAACGTTCTTGCGGACTACTTCAGTCGCCCGTAGTGTACGATGCACACGGAGTAGACTCTGACTCATCAGGTCCTACAACGTCTGGGTGGCATTTCAGCAAGCCTACAGTCGATCTGTTTGTGACAAGATTCTCCTGCAGGCTTCAGGTCTTTATCTCCCCCTTTCCAGACCCAGAGGGGAGGGAAACAGACGCCCTCGAAGTAAACTGGTCGCGTCTGAGCCTATGCTTTCCCCCCGTTTCATCTCTTGGGAAAGGTTCTCAGGAAGGCGGAGCGGGGACAGCCTTGCTTGGTGTTGGTGGCCCCTTGGTGGCCCAGCCAACGTTGGTTCCCCGTCCTCCTTCGCCTCGCAGACGGCCCTCCATTCTTTCTAGGTCGCTGCGCCGTTCTGGCTCCTCAGACGCTACTTTAGGCTTTGTCCAAAAGGCCCACAGGGAATCGACCAGCACTGTTTATGCGTCACACTGGTCAGCTTGGACAAAGTGGTGCTCGGAGAATGGAGTTACTGCTACTTCACCTCGCTCTATGCATGTAGCAAATCATCTCTCGTGTTTGGCTGCTCAGGGCTTGGCTCCTTCTTTTTTTGAGAGTCAGGCGCTCAGCCATTTCTTCTACTCTGAAGCAATTAGGGCATAGCATTAACCTGGGCGGTGTAATTGCTAGTGTTCTTAAGGGGGCAGCGATTGGTTTTACGAAGGCTAAGTCCCCTCTTCCCGCGTGGGACTTATTTTTTGGTACTCAAGTTTCTAGCCTCTTCGGATTTCGAACCTTTAGCTTCAGCGAGCTTAGCTAACTTGACTCGTAAAGCCTTGTTCCTCGTTTTGTTAGCCTCTGCCAGTGGAGGCGGTGAGGTGCACGCTCTTTCAGGCCTGGCTAAGGATATTTCTTTTGAGAGCTATGGCTCTTTTGTTTTAAGATTTCGGCCGGAGTTCCTTGCCAAAACCAAAAACAAGGTCTGTCCTCCTCTGTTATTCGCATTCCTCCTTTAAGTAGGATTCTTGCGTCTGGTGACCCTGATATGGTCAATTGTCCTGTTCGTACTCTTACCAGCTACTTATCCCGTACCACGCCCATTAGGTCTAGGGACCATAAACTGCTCTTCATCTCAGTTGACACTGAAAGGAGCAAGGACTTGTCGCGGGTCACTTTGGTAAGATGGGTCTCTACGCTTATTAAACAAGCGTATGCGTGGTGGCACAGACAAGTTGGGATTGGGCATTCTGTCCTTCCTATGAAGTTGTCAAGAACTCATGAAGCCAGAGCCTGGGCTACTTCTCTGGCAGTCCTCCGCTCAGGCGTGCTGGCAGAGGTCTTAGGCGCTGCCTACTGGAAATCGCAGGGTGTTTTCATCAACTTTTACCTGCGAGATGTGGCCAGCACTCGTCATGGTGGCAGTAGCTCCCTACCAGCCATTGTCGGCTGGACAAGTGGAATTTTGTTTCCCCACCTCCTTCATTAGCATTCTGCTTGATGTGAGTTGGGATAAGAATGTAATTTAATTGAAAATTTTCATCTAAATTTTAATTTGATTATATACTTACCCAACTCACATAGTTGATACCCGCCCGCCTGCCCCGCTTTTGGGGTTTTTATGGGGGTTTTTTCCTAAAAAAGAGGGAAATTTTTCTATGTTCGCTTTCGATTGAATGATTCAAAGATGGCGGCAAGGTCAGGAAGTCACGCGTGACTTTGTCATGATAAGGGGTCAAGGTAGCTCTTTTTTAGGGTGACCTCCCCTTGTTACCAAGGCGATGCTATTCAGCGTCCTAGCACTAAACTGGAGTAAATTGCTTGATGTGAGTTGGGTAAGTATATAATCAAATTAAAATTTAGATGAAAATTTTCAATTTAAATCTCTCTGTCAACAGACGTTGGGCCACCCAATCATCTGATGCACGGGTCGCTGACCCCGCCAGACAAGATCAACGGGGAGATGGTTGCCATGCCGACCACCAGCCCGCTGGGTCTGGGATCGCTGGCCCCCACCATGCAGACACCGCCCAGCCCCCTCCCCACCCCCTCACCCCCCATGCGCCACATGGCAGAACTGGAGCAGGCCAGCTTGCGGCAGGCTAATGGCTATGAGGCGGCGCATAGCGAGTAAGTGACTTTGTAGGGCCATATCAGTGATCATAATAATATTAATAATAATAATTAAATTACATATTCTTACTCCGAATAACATATAACATTGACGCAGTCTAGGATGCTAAGGTCTGAAAAGGCTACCCGTCACAATTTTAAAGGGAAGCAACCCAACCACAAAAAGTGTAAACGTAGCCATGGTAATGACCATACACCTGGGGAGTTACCTCCCATTGGTGTATGCTACGTCACTACCGCTACTCAACACGTGGTCAATATCATACGACTTTTTCAGCTCTGAGGATAAGGTTGTGGATTTTTTGGCTCTCTCGTGGCTGTGCTGTTTGGTGTTTGTTTTGACACCCACCGGCCACTTACCCGTCTTACTTTCCTCCTGCTTCGTAGTTGGTGAGCTCTTTCCGTTTTGGTCATTATTTTGACAAGAATGTTGATTTAGTTGCTGACTTTTCGTCCGTTTTTGGACTTGTAAATTTTTCAGTAACTTTTTGTTGGGCCGCCATATTTGTTGGTCAGCATGGCTGACAGCGATAAAATGTGGCAAGGCCGATGTAATGGTGAGGTAAACCTTGTATTACCTCCTTACTTGCCTTCTGCTTTGTTAGTAGGTAAGCTCTTTCCTTTTTGGTCATTAGTTTGACAGGAATTTCGTTGTAGTTGCTGACTTTTCGTCTGTTTGGACTTGTAAATTTCCAGTAACTTATTGCTTGGCCACCATTTTTGTGGGTCAGCATGGCTGACAGTGATAAACATGGCAAGGCTTATGTCATGGATCAACCAGACCATTGGTAATTGTTGTTGTTTCGGACTAAGCATGTAATACCGCTATGTCCGTTACTTATTCTGCCCCAAATGAACATGTGTTTTGGGGGCAGTTGAGCATGTCTTTGACTTTTTTTCTTCTTGCTTTCCCTCTTTTAGGCATCGGAGCATGGCTCTGGTGTCTATACTGCTCAGCTCTTTATTTCCAGAGTTCCGCAGTTTGGGAGAGAAGAATTGCAGCGTCCCACGCTGCCTGCCGGTGGTGTTTTCCCTCCCTTCATTGGGTGACGCTCGCTTTTTGGCGTCGTTGATGGCGTCGGCGACGATTTCCGGGGAGGATCTCCTTGCTTCTTTGTCTTCTGCCTCCGTGGTTGACACTGCGGTAAGTCGAACTGGTCCACCGGCCCTCGTGAGGCTGCCGGACTTTCCCTGCTGGGAAACAGTTCTTTGGCGCGGGATCACAACCCGCAAATTTCTGTTCTGAACTCCCCTATTGTCACGTAGAGGGCATAGGTGTTTTCAGAGCAAGGGCGGCTTCCGTTTCCGGTAGTCGCGCTTCCGGGTTTTCCCGGAAGCGGAAGTCCTCCATCTCATGTACACGCAGAGGTCTTGACTGGAGTTGACCGCGGACTGGCCTACGGGCGCTCGGGCTTCCGGCCCCAGTCCACTTCTGTTCTGACCTCACCTTTGCCCCGTCGCGGGCATTGGCGTTTTCAGAGCAAGGGCGGTAGCCGTTTCCGGCGCTGCCCTTCCGGTTTACAGGAAGCATAGGTCCTCCATTGCAAGTACACGTTGTGGTCTTTACTGGAGTTGACCGCGGACTGGCCTACGGGCGTTCGGGCTTCCGGCCCCAGTCCATGCAACCTTTACTTCCGCATTGTGCGGCTTTGTCTGTTGCGTTTTCCGGCTCTGTCTGGATACACTGTTCCTCTTCCTGACGCTTCCTCTCGGATGTCAGTGAGTGAGGAACAGCGGCTGGCCTATGGGCATTCAGGCTTTCAGCCTCGGCCGGGACAGTCGTCACTTCACCTGTTGGGTGTTGCGGCTACTGCCTATTCAGTTCTGGTGGCTTCGGATGTTACCTCCTCTTACTCTTACCCTCTTACGGGAGGGGTTGAGACAGGACGGTTTCCGGGTGGACGGGTTTCCGGTTTCCGGTCATCCCGTTCATTAGTCTTCCACTGGCAACTGTGACTTAGGTCCGTGTCCGTTCGCTTGGCTATTCTGATGTACAGTCTTTAGCCAGCAATCAGGCATGTTCTGGATTTCCGTCGAAGCTCTTGGCTGCTCTCGAAGCTGCGACGGAGGTTACTTCCAGATACTTTCCGGAGGGTACATCGGCTTCGGCGGCTTCCGCTTTGGTTGCTCAGTCGACGATGTCGGACTTTCGTTCCGCGAAGGAGGAGGATTCCTACTTCCGGTTCGAGAGTCACCTTTGGCGTGTACCACCTTTCGTAGGTTTTGGCTAGACCATCTCCTCCCGGAAGTGGTATCCCTAATGTTCCGGTTCTGCTGCTCGTTCCTCATGGTTCAGTTCCGGAACACGCTCAGCCTTGGCTGGCTTCGGCTACACAGGCTTCGACTTTTGTTCCTTCTTGTCATAAGAAGTTCACTTTGCCGAAGCCGGGCGGAACTTGTTGGCGTCCTTTGCTCCTCTGCGTACACCTTTCCGGTGACGCAGGAACTTCTTCCTCTGCTGGTGAAGCAGGTTTTAGAGGGACTTGGGTGTTGCGTTCCCGTTCTTCGAAGGAATTTGGACGTCAGCTTTTGGAACTTGCCTCTTTCTCGGAGATGATCGTCAGAGCGCTCTCTCGCTCTCTCTCGGAGTCACTGAATCCTTTCACACTTACTGTGGATCAGGACGCTGATGACATCTCTACTCTTTTGGTCAGCCCTTGCTAGGGTGAATGAAGAGCAAATGAGGCTGTCCTCCCTTCACTACGCTTATACAGTCATGTGTCGGAGGGACGTGTTTTCTCTCGCATTCTCAGTTTACTGAGCAGACTAAGAGAGATACCTTGAGAGCGTTTGCCCGTGGTAGAGGGATCTCTTTTGGACATCTGGTGTTTGATACCAGAATGAAGGAGATCCAGTTGGTTTAAGCGTGTTTATTCAAATTCTCATACACACGTTTCAAACAATAACAACATTAAGAACGTTAACAAGCAGATTGCTTATCCAGTTGAACAGAGATCAGCAGTTCTCCGACTTCTCTCTGCAAGGGTTGAAGCAGAGCTGGCCTCCTCAGGAGAAGCAGGCTCAGGCCTCTGGCCAAGCTAAACCTGCAACCATTAGGCTGTCTCTGACTGGTTCTCGAGTTTCGAGGAAAAGATCAGTGTCGGGCAGGGGGAGGGGCAGCTCTAGCAGCAAGCCTTACCCCCAATGAAGTGCTCCCGATCTCACACCCCCCCCTCCGCCCTCCACTTTCGTGATGGCGGGGGTCCCCTCCCTGCACTTTCTCATTGGATGGTCTCTGTACACAGCCAATGGATGGTGGGAGTGGTGAGGTCGGGCGTCTTCAATCGATCTAACGGATGCATATTTTCACATTTTTATGCATCAGTCCGATCTTAACACAGCGAACAAGGTCTATCAGCTCGAGCACCCGCCGAGGTCTCTTCTGGTTGGATCTAGGGCTGGCCTTCGGGCATAATGGCTTCCGGCCTCAGTCAGTGTAACAGTCGTTTCAGCCACGGGCTGCTTTTTCTGTCGCACTTCCAGTTTTAACCGGAGAGGTTGTTCCTCTCACCGACGGTCAAGGAGGTACGTCAGGTTTTTTTTTTAACAACGGCAGACCTAAGGGCATCTAGGCTTTTAGCCTCAGCCTGCGCAACAGCCATTCCACCTGTTGGTGGTGGTGGTTGCTTCCTCTGTTCTTGTGGCTTCGAATTTCGACTATTCTTTCCTTATTTCTCTTCCTATGCAGGAGATAAGGCAGGACGATTTCCGTTTGGGTGGGGTTTCTGTCTTCACGTTACCCCATTCACCCTTTTTTGCCACAAGCATCTGGACTTTGGTCCTTGTTTGTCTTTTGCCGAGTCGGACTCTGTCTTTCTCTAGCGAGCGGACGCGTTCTGGTGTTTCGTCCAAACTTAAGCTGCGCTTGAGTTGGCCTCGGAGGTAACATACACTCTCGTACAGATTTTCCTGAGGGGGCATTGTCTTTGGCAATGTATGTTTGAGGAGTCATCCTTTGTGGCTTACCACCTCTCTCAGGTTTGGCTAGTCCTCTCCTTCGGGCAGAGGGTTAGCTAATGTTCCGGTTTCTTTGCTGTGGGCTCATAGCCCAGCATCTCATTTGGCAACCGAAACTTTCGTTTCGTACTTTTACCTGCGTACTGTGGGTACTTCGGTACAATGGCTGTCCTACGGGCATCACGGCTCTCAGCCTTGGCCTGTGCAATAGTCTCCTGTCTGTCGCTGTTTGAATATGGCGTTTTCGGTTCCCGTGACTTCGGATTTCGACTCTTTCTTTCTTCACCTTCATCCTGGATGGGGTGAGTCAGGACGACTTCCGTTTAGGTCGGGTTTCTTTTTACAGTCACCCTTCTACCACAGGCAACTTTGACTACGGCGTTTGCGCGTTTTTGGTTTTTCGCCCAAACTCAGGAAGGCTCTTGATTTGGCCGCGAAGGCTGAACTGCGGACACTATGGCTTTTAGCCATTTTGTTCATGGTCACCGGTCACACCAGGCTTCGGCCACTGTGACTTCCGCACTTCCGGTTGCTTACGCACAATCGTAAGTCGCTACTTCCTCGTACTATCTCTCTCTGCTTTCGCAGGGACTGGTAGAGGTTAACTGGCGACCATCTCTTTGAGGGCAGCTAGACTGCTGGTTACGGCACCCTTCTCAAGCATGCTTTATGGGTGACGATGTCAAAGATAGCAGTCAAGTCTCTTTCTTTGGCGTTTTTTCTGTTACTTCCCAGGAGTACTATGTTTCTTGTCTTGGTTAGACTTGTACTCTAACGCAGGGAAGCAGTACAGCGTGCATTGGAGGGTGAGCGTTTCTTCACGTTCTTGGAATTTTAGGAAGGTTTTTTTGCTCTTTTTTGAGCTTTTCCCATCGAGTTGGACTCTGGTATCTTGTACTCAGGTGTCTCTCTCGCTCATTGTGTGGAGATCGGTCACTCTTCTCTTGAGCTGACTTTTATCTCACAGGCCTTTTCGGTCTTCACTCCATCCCAAGGTTTGCATACTTTGGCATGATTGTCTTACGGTCACCTCGAGGGTTTGTCCTACTCAGCACTGAGTGGACAACGTTATGCACGGATCGTTCCAGGGCATTGGCATTTCCTTCCACTAGAAAGGAGATTGGAAGAAGTGCTGGGCACAGCTTACTGGCTCTCTGAAGTTGTCTTTCGCAACTTTTGCCTGCTCGCTGTCTCTCAGGATGGTTCTGGGGTCCTTTCCTGCCTTGTTGGCAGTGGGCCAGTTCCTGGTAAGGGTTTTGGAGTGGGTTAGATTTTTCTTTCCCACCGGGCCCTTCCTGACTTGTTGGCAGCGGGCCAGTTTATGGCAAGGATTTGAGTGAGTTGGATTTTTCTTTCCCACCGCCTTGTTGTAGCAATCTGCTATAATTATGTGATTCGGAGTAAGAATATGTAATTTATTCAAAAATGTTATAAGTAAATGTTCATTTGATTAATATACTTACCCGAATCACATAGTGAATCCCCTCCCGCCAACCCCCCTTATGGTTTTTTAGTTTTCTTTAAAGCCGTATGATATTGACCACGTGTTGAGTAACGGTAGTGACGTAGCATACACCAATGGGAGGTAACTCCCCGGGTGTATGGTCATTACCATGGCTACGTTTACACGTTTGTGGTGGGGTTGCTTCCCTTTAAAATTGTTTAAGACGGGTAGCCTTTTCAGACCTTAGCATCCTAGACTGCGTCAATGCTACATATGTGATTCGGGTAAGTATATTAATCAAATGAAAATTTACTTATAAAATTTTCGATAATAAAACATTAACAGCTATTGTGTTTTCAGCGTAGCAATAGGGCCCGATATTTAGACGAGACAAGTATAATGCCGACGAGTCGAAGACGAGTCGCATTATACTTGTTCGAGTCTAAATATCGGACCCTATTGCTACGATGAAAACACAATAGCGTTTATATAGCTATTCTGACATTAAATTCTGTGTTAAAATCATGTTTTTGTCGGCAACAAGTACCAGAATGGTCCATGTCGTTGATTGCAGACGACGGTTCCCTTTCCGCATGAAGCCACGGAAATAACCGAACATTGAAAAACCCACGGACATGTATTACGGAGAAAACTCGAGATAACCGGATGCTTAGCATTACGTCAATATGTTAGGAATCATATGACGTCATGACGTATCATGCTTGCCTACGTAGATTGTATGTTCGAAAGTCTGACTTCTGTTGGGAATTCGCGTGGTGAAGACTGCGGTAAATCTGTAGATGATAAGAGAACAAGGATTGTCTCAGAAGAAACGACGAAATGTTTCAGACCGGTAACTTCATTTCAACATTGCACTATACAATGGACGTTCTATGTGACAGGAGAGTTTGCTGATTTTGTGTTAAACATTGGAGAGATCGTCTGCTAGAATCAGAGATAGGTCTCTTCAGATTGCAGCTTCTGGAAATGTGCAAGGTTTGTTGCCTGTTAAAGAACTGGATTTTACACGTAATGTATGTCATGTAGTCTACAGTAAGCAACAACAAAAACACACACAAAGCAAATGGCATCGTCTGTTGACTAGTCACAGGAACAAACCTGGCGAGGTATGCGTGTACTTTATACACGTGGAAGAAACCGGAACCATGCGTCTTTGTTTTTGCCGATATCGTTTGGATATCGGCAAAAATGGCCGACTTTCGTAGCGTTATGCTTTGATGATCGGAAAAGGGATGTGTGAGACCATCCAATCACAGCCCCCGAATTCCCCCACGTGTCCATCAGAATAGCTATATTCTTCTATAGCGCTGTTCACCGCCAGATAACAGTCTCATAATGATGATCAAAATATTGTTTCCAGGACAACGGGTTAGTTGAATCTGTATTCAAAATATAGAAGCGTCAAAGCTATTGGACATTCGACCGGCCTGGGGTCAGAACAATGTATATGATTAAGAAAAAGTATGCGTAAATGACCGAAGACTGAGGCCAGGGAACAACTTTGTTATCACAGTATTTGTTGGGTGCAAATCCTAATACAGTTTTGTAATTGGCTTACTTTACTGAAAATTAGAATTATGAATACCTATAAATCACAACACAAGTGTGTGTGTGTGTGTATGTGTGTTTATATATTATATGGCTAGTATTTCAATGATGACCCAGCAGATGAACATTTTGCGGACAATCAAGCCTCCAACATCAGCCAGTATTTGGTACAAGAAATTCACAATTAGCACCATTACTAGATGATAGCAGATCATTTCATTTTGAAGCTTTCTTTTGCAATGTTAATTGTTTTGGGAGAGCTGATTAGGAGTGCTGGGATGATGCATTCTGAGCATAAGTCTCACTTTAAAAGTTATACTTAATGTTGTAAACTTATTTGGATTTGCCTGCTATGGCCGTCGACAGTTGGTTGACTTGTCCCTGTCGTCACATTGAAAATCAAATTAATCAGAATGTGACTGTTGGGAAGGTAGTTGCTTGTAAAAATGCTTGACCTGGAAGGAGATGATTCTTGTTTTGGTTTATTATGAAATTGTTCAGTTCTAATTATCCCCAATTTTATTTTTTCAGGTTGTTCCAGGAAAAGAAATTAACAAGGTAATTGTTTTGCATTTTATACTCTTCTTTCTGTAAAAAAAAAAAAAGAAAAAAAAATGCTCATGGAAACAAAATTATACTGACAACTAGTACTAAACTTCTGTGTTTCACACACATTGTAGTGGATTATTATGCAAAGAACAGAGGCTTTGTTTAATTTTGAAGGACAGTGAATGGCATAGTGGTAAGCAGAAATTGAAGTGTCTTTATTTTTACCAAGGCTCGCTTTGATACAGTATGTTTGATCTGCTACTGTTTTGGATGTTTTCTTTTTGTTTGAATCAGAGTTTAGTCTCTTTTTAGAACTTCGAGACTTTGAACAGCCCCAATGAAATCGGGGACAAGTTTATTGCCATAATGATAGTGTCCATGCTTTTGTTTCAGAGAAGCAATGAAGAAATATTTACGTGATCGAGGAGACCAAGTACTTGTGATACTACATGCCAAAGTCGCTCAGAAATCCTACGGCAATGAAAAAAGGTGAGCTGCCCCTATTCAGGACTAATTGATAAGATAGAAGAATAGATACTGACACTAATTAAGAAGATAAAAGCACAGATGGCTATGATGACACTAGTACAACTGTGCAAGCATGCATAGTTGTCTTAGGTCAGTCAGGCATTGCTTGCTTTTGTGTGTGATGCTTTGCTCTTGTGATTTTTTTGTAAAAAAAATGTTGTTGCTCGTGTGTTGTTTTGTTGTTGTTCTTCTTGTTGTTTTTTCTGCTCTTGTGAGTTGAATTTTTGCGGTTACTCCTTGGATCAGTTTAATCTTAAAGCATTCCATGCAGTAGCATTTAATCCAGGTTGACATCATCAAGTGATATCTTCCTTTTACAAAATCTGAGCAATTGGAATTATTCTGTGCCAAATGTTAGAGGGTATTGAAGATAACCTTTTTACTCCATGCGTCAAGGTGTTTTCGTGTGTGCATATCTTCAATTCAAATCACTTCATTCACTTTATTCCATGATTGGAATTGTAGCCCGAATCACAGAAAACTCCATATTAATCAGCTACTAAAATCTGTGGTCTTTTATTTGTAGGTTTTTCTGTCCACCCCCCGTGTATCTACCCGTTTGGCAAATCTGTGATCTTTTGTTTGTAGGTTTTTCTGTCCACCCCCGTGTATCTACCTGTTTGGCAACGGGTGGAAGAGGAAGCGGGAGCAGATGGAGGAGGAGGGGGCCACGGAGCAGGACACTCAGGTGTGTGCGTTCATGGGCATCGGCAACTCGGACCAGGAGATGGTGCAGCTCAACCTGGAGGGCAAGGTGTGTGTGTGTGTGTGTGTGTGTGTGTGTGTGTGTGTGTTGGGTTTTTGTGTGTGTATGTGATGTTGCAGTTAAATCTGGAGGGAAAGGTGAGAGAGAGTGTGTGTTGGTGGGTGGGCGTTGTGTTGTTGTGTATGTGTGCATGTTGGTGTGTGTATGTGTGCATGTTGGTGTGTGTATGTGTGCATGTTGGTGTGTGTGTGTGTGTGCATGTTGGTGTGTGTGTGTGTGCATGTTTGTGTGTGTCAGTGTGTAAAAAGGTTATGGAAGAGAAAGGTGTGTTGCAATAGGGAAAAGCTCATGTTTGTCTTGAAAGGAATGTCGTGTTCTATTGGTGGGAATTAAAAGGGGGTTCCACTGTAATGGAACATGACGAAGGGGAGTTGTAAAAGCATTTGCTTTTCTTGTCTTCCTAATCTTATGTTGCTAGCCCAACTACATCAACACAGTCCACTGATAGAACATTCGCATTTTGCAGAACTACTGCGCAGCAAAGACGTTGTATATTTCTGACTCCGACAAGCGGAAGCACTTCATGCTGTCGGTGAAGATGTTTTACGGAAGGGGACAGGACATTGGAATCTTCCACAGCAAACGCATCAAGGTCATCTCTAAACCTTCCAAGAAGAAACAGTCCTTGAAGAATGCAGATTGTGAGTATCTGTCTTGTCTGTCTGCGTGTGCTGCATTTATGTCGGTGATGTTTGGGCAACGTCAAACCAGGTGTATGGGGATGGAGATAAAATCCTTAATTTAGATATCACAGAATAAAGGGAAGACAGCGTGTTCTTCAGTGTTTTCAGGTGTTGTTGGTTGTCGGATGTGATCCTCATGGGAACTCTTTCCCTTTGTGGATCTTCTTCTTCTGCATTTGTGGGCTGAAACTCCCACGTACACTCGTGTTTTTGCACGAGTGGAATTTTACGTGTATGACTGTTTTTACCCTGCCATTTAGGCAGCCATACGCCGCTTTCGGAGGAAGCATGCTGGGTATGTTTGTGTTTCTATAACCCACCGAACTCTGACATGGATTACAGGATCTTTTCCGTGCGCACTTGGTCTTGTGCTTGCGTGTACACACGAAGGGGGATAAGCCACTAGCAGGTCTGCACATAAGTTGACCTGGGAGATCGGAAAAATCTCCACACTTAACCCACCAGGCGGCCGCAGCCGGGATTCGAACCCTCGACCTTCCGATTAAGAGGCCGACGTCTTACCACCCCGCCACAGCGCCCGTCTATTTTTTTTTTTTTTTCTGGATCTAATTTAAGTTATGCCTGACATTTTGTTCCAAGGAAAATTCTTGTATGTTTACCTTTAATCATGCTTTAACAGCTGGCAATAAGAACAAGGTCATTATGAAACGAAAGAGATAATGATCACTACGGAAGTTTGAAATACAATAGCCTTTTAAAGGCCAACATAGGAACGCGGCAGATGTAGCTCTAGTTTCTCATGCTGGCAATGCTAAATTTAGCTGTGTGGCCTTCTTCTATAACAAGGCTTGGTCTCCTGGAGACAGATGTTTGCCAATGTTCTTACTGTTGTGTGTTTGTCTCTGCAGTGTGCATATAAAGTCGCAGCGAACACCATGGAAGATTTAAATACGATAGCCTTTTAAAGGCCAACATCGGAACGTGCTTGCATTGCTAAATTTAGCTGTGTGGCCTTCTATCATAACAAGGCTTGGTCTCCTGGAGACCCTTCGTGGTTGAAAACGACGTTAAACACAAAATAAAGTAAAGTAAAGAAAGTCTCCTGGAGACGGTTGTTTGCCTTCGAGCAAAACTTCTTAAACTGTTCTAAGCGCTCTAAATGCATACGACATATATGTAATAGAGTAAATTAGAGTTATTCGGATAATTAGAGGATAAAAGCCGGTTCATTTCAATGCTTGTTATTCTCTCAGGTGCCAGGAGAATGGTTGGGAATAACTCTCACTTACTCTATTACACATGTCGTCTGCATTGAGAGCGCTTACTTCCCTTTGATTATCAGACCTCGAAACATGGCTCTGCCTCATTTGTTAAAGATTCTTACTGTTGTGTGTTTGTGTGTGCAGTGTGCATCGCCTCGGGCACCAAGGTGGCGCTGTTCAACCGACTGCGGTCACAGACGGTCAGCACTCGCTACCTCCACGTGGAGAACAACAACTTCCACGCCAGCTCCACGCAGTGGGGAGCATTCACCATCCACTTGTGTATGTATTTATCACTGAAAGGGTTGTGGGAAACGGGGAAAGCAATTTATGCTAAAAGACAGAAACGCTGCTTGCGCAAAGATAGACACATTTCGAAGTCGTCATTGAATTTTGGCGCAACTCATTCTAGGCAGCTTTTCAGCTGAAGGCTCATATGCCTATTTGAATGAAAATTGCGACAGAAATCAAGTTCTTCAGAATGGCCAGTTCTACGATTTGTTTTTGGTGTCGGCCAACAGAATTTCTTTTCGTGGAGATCAGAAGTCGGATGTGAAGTTTTGCAACCGAAAATAAAAAGAAAACATAGTTTGTAGCGTTTCTTAATCACTCCAACATCTCTGTTATTAAGCTTATTGGCCTTATTTTTTTCTGTCATTGTATAATTTGTTTAGGAGTTTATGCGTGCATGAATAATACCTACACCAAGACAAATACCAAGTTATGCTGCATGACGAAATATATTCTTCTTGTACAGTAAAACCTGAGTCTAGCGGACCCTTGTTGTAACGGCCACCTGCTACATACGGACAGTTTATCATGGAACGAACACGATTTCAACAATAACTAACCTTTAACGGACGGACACCTGCCACTTACGGACGCGGACACGATTTTTCGGACCGTAGGAAGTGTAAACACTGTCACAAACGGACACTACGTACATGAAAACGCAACTTCGAAAAGACGAAAACAATACATGGCGGCTCTTGCTCCTCGAACTATCGCGAGATGAAAAAAAAATTAAATCTCGCGCACGATAGAATCCGCGGCGACTTCCTTAGGAGTCGGGAAGACGCAAATCCTGTGTATCGTCAAGGATAATGACCCAAAACGCGACTTACGACCGAGCTTTTTGGGATGATTTACGACTTTTGCGCATATTTCGAGCAGACAAAAGCACAACATGGCGGCTCTCGCTCCTCCAACTATCGCGAGAAGAAATAAAAATGAAATCTCGCGCGCGCGAGATCCTGATACATCCGGTTTTTTTCTGCATGCTATCTTGTTACGACGACTGTCTTGTTGACAAACGAAGATTCGCGAAAGAAAAAAGAAAAGCGGCGACTCTTGAGTAGAGAGCTAATAAAGTAATCGCTAATCGAGCGAAGTGGCAATCCGCGGCGACTTCCTTGGGAGTCGGGAATACAAAAATCCTGTGTGTCGTCAAGGATAATGACTCGGTGTTATCTAGATGGTGAGAAGGATAGCGAAGCGAAAGTACGCAAAGAGAGGAGCCTGTACGAAGACCTCAACGATCGTGGTCAAGTTTAGCGATGCAAGGCGACGAATCATTCATATGAGCGGAAAGATGATTCGGGAGAAAAGTCGTTATGCTTTCTATCGAGTTAGGACATTCGGATTTTACTGGTTGCGCCACAATGTCAAATGGGCTTCACTCAGCGGGGAGCGAGTATTACGCCATGAGTAAATTTTCTTTGAAATTTGAGTTCAAGTTGTTATGCTGTAATGTGTTAGGGTGTGTGTGTGTGTGTGTGTGTGTGTGTGTGTGTGTGTGTGTGTGTGTGTGTGTGTGTGTGTGTGTGTGTGTGTGTGTGTGTGTGTGTGTGTGTGTGTGTGTGTGTGTGTGTGTGTGTGTGTGTGTGTGTGTGTGTGTGTGTGTGTGTGTGTGTGTGTGTGTGTGTGTGTGTGTGTGTGTGTGTGTGTGTGTGTGTGTGTGTGTGTGTGTGTGTGTGTGTGTGTGTGTGTGTGTGTGTGTGTGTGTGTGTGTGTGTGTGTGTGTGTGTGTGTGTGTGTGTGTGTGTGTGTGTGTGTGTGTGTGTGTGTGTGTGTGTGTGTGTGTGTGTGTGTGTGTGTGTGTGTGTGTGTGTGTGTGTGTGTGTGTGTGTGTGTGTGTGTGTGTGTGTGTGTGTGTGTGTGTGTGTGTGTGTGTGTGTGTGTGTGTGTGTGTGTGTGTGTGTGTGTGTGTGTGTGTGAGTGTGTGTGTGTGTGGTGTGTTTGTGCGTGTGTGTGTCCCAGTGTATGTGTGTGTTAGTGTGTGTGTTAGTGTGTGTGTGTGTGTGTGTGTGTGTGTGTGTGTGTGTGTGTGTGTGTGTGTGTGTGTGTGTGTGTGTGTGTGTGTGTGTGTGTGTGTGTGTGTGTGTGTGTGTGTGTGTGTGTGTGTGTGTGTGTGTAGGTGGTTTTACCGACAAATGGGGACGATTGTCACTGGAGAGCAGTCAAATGGGGACGCTTCCGACAAACGGGGACGTCCCCATTTGTCGGCCCGTGCGACCCCATTTGACTGGATTTGAGCAGATTGAGCGACCCCATTTGACTGCTTCCTAGCATCCCTGTGGACAAACGGACTGGATTTTCACACAGATTCATACACATATTTTAGCTCTGCACTTTGTGGTCTGCTCAACTAAACCATGTGATTTTTATCATGTGACTTCAAATGACTTTACAGTAACTGCTTTCATCAGAATTCAGTTTTTATTCAAATGCAGTCAAACTAAAACATTTATTTGAATTAAAAAAAAAAAGTTATTGCATTTAATATATTTTATTAAGAGTATTTTGAAAGAGTTCTAATTATTTGATCACGGGTTTTTTTGTATTAAAACAAAAACAAACACAGAAACATATACATTCCTGTAAAAAAAAAAATGATTACAATTATTTTGTTATGAGATTTATTTTAGGTTAATTCGAAGTGTTGTGTCTCATTATTACATCTTTTTTGTCGTGTTTATTGCAATTTTTATTTATTTTATTCATGTAACCCTAGGGGGGTTTTGAAATAAATATTGACTTGACTTGACTTATTGCGAAGTATGAACCGCGTAGGGGGAGCAAAGGAGGGAGGGAGAGAGAGAGGTACGGATGAAGGGAGGGAGAGAGAGAGGTACGGATGAAGGGAGGGAGAGAGAGAGGTACGGAGAAAGAGAGTGAGAGAGAGATAGAGGGAGCAAAGGAGGGAGGGAGAGAGAGGTATGGCGGAAGGGAGACAGAGAGAGGGGGCAAAGAAGGGAAGGAGAGAGAGAGGTACGGAGGAAGGGAGAGAGAGAGAGAGGGAGCAAAGGAGGGAGGGAGATAGAGAGGTATGGAGGAAGGGAGAGAGAGGCAGCAAAGGAGGGAGGGAGAGAGAGAGAGGTACGGAGGGAGGGAGAGAGAGAGAGAGGTACGGAGGGAGGGAGAGAGAGAGGGAGCAAAGGAAAGACAGATAGAGAGAGAGGTAAGGAGGGAGGGATAGAGAGATGGAGCAAAGAAGGGAGGGAGAGAGAGAGTTACGGAGGAAGGAAGAGAGAGAGAGGCAGCAAAGGAGGGAGGGAGAGAGAGAGGTAAGGAGGGAGGGAGAGAGAGAGGGAGCAAAGGAGAGAGGAAGAGAGAGAGGTACGGAGGGAGGGAGAGAGAGAGGGAGCACATAAGGGAGGGAGAGAGAGAGAGGGAGAGAGGGAGAGAGAGAGAGAGACAGACAGACAGACAGACAGACAGACAGACAGACAGACAGACAGACAGACAGACAGTTTTTACGCAAAAATGTTGTAAGGGTTGTGGCGTGGTGGAAAGGCGTTTGCCTCCGAAGCCGATTTTTCTTCACAACGCAGAAGACAGAAACTGCAGAGCCGCTCTTCACTAAACTTTAAGTCTCTGTCTGACTGTTTGTAAACCAAATGTGGCTCTGATTGTATAACTTTTAACATCATTGGGATGAAATAAACACTCGATTTTATCGTCCCATCCCCCCAGATTACGTATGTGGACGGCCACTTATACCAAGGTGATACAAAGTACTCAATTTTATCCAATCTTAACAGATATTTTTAAATATCTTATCACCCCCACTCCCGTCATCCTTCTGTTTTTAACCAGCTCCCGATTTTTTTTTTAATTTTTTTAATTTTTTTGTAACTATCGTATAAACCAATAATAATAATAATAATAATAATGGAAACTTATAGAGCGCTTACCTAGAAGCTCTAAGCGCTTTACAATGACATTGCTATACACATGTACAAAACCAAAATACAGCATTAAGACACAAAAAGAACAGGAGTACAAAAGCAAATTCATCGTTGAAGTCCATGCAGTCACAATAATACAAACCCACGCAATTTGACCAATAATAGGCAATTTAGACCTTAATTTAAACCCCTTAATTTTCGCTCGTTCGGTGTTTTTTTTCCTATAACCCAGATCATGTTCTTAAAAGGCTAACAATACATGCCTATAGGACATGAATATATTTTGTCTGGTAGTAAGGAGTTTGAGATGAAAAGTGTTGTTTGACGCCAGCGCGGTAAAACTAGTATAGACATGTGCCTGGGTGTTACGATGACATCAGAGTTTAAACTGTTCTTTTTCTAAATTATTGTGGTTATCATTCTTAATTAGCGAGCCAATCCATCAGAGAAAAATGAAAAAAAAGAAGTCATTTTCTCATGTCTCAAGGGAAAACCAGTGCCTTGCCTGTCTAAAATCACCTCCCGTTTGAGGAATTTTGCAGCCAGCGCAGTTACTTACAAGATATATTAACGTCCTACAGGCATAGATTGTTGGCCTCGGACAGGACTGGGGTAATATGATATTAAAAAAAAAATAGAGGAGGAAAAGAAAAGGGCAAGATCAAGCAAGCCCGACCGTGATAGGACCCAGGACCCACTCTCCATGAGTACGGGAGGGGGGAGGGGGGGCAATAAGAGATATATGTTAAGGTCCTTGTAAGAGGAGTATTAATAATATTTCCTTTATATACGTTGACTTCCTAAGGGAAGGACCATTAAAAACATGGACTTTAATTCAATTATAGTTTCGTTAAAAAATGATAAAACTCGGGACCACCTGTTAAAAGGTTTAAAAGTGACAACATTGTAAGAAAAAATATAAAGAACATGCGCAAACACGTAATACTGACCTATAGGGAAGTAAAATTGAGAGAAAACAGCTATCCTCTCGTTAATGTAATCATGTTTTAATGTAGAGACCAAAAAGCAATGTACTCACGTTAAAATGACGAACACGGAACGAATAACAGCGACGTTTCGACCTAAGGGTCTTCTTCAGGCACAAAAACACAAAAATACACACACAAAAAAGAAGAAAGACGATAGAACAAATGAAGAGAAGAATAACTGACAAAACAACTGCACTGCGATAGGTTAGGAAAGGGGGGAGAAAATTGCTGACGCCCTGACCCAGGGTCGAACTCGCAACCTCTCGCTTCCGAGCGCAAGTGCGTTACCACTCGGCCACCCAGTCCACGTGATGTGGGGGCGGAGCCAAACATTGGTTGATACTTACTGTGTTGACATTAGTTCATTGGCCCCGCCCCAACATCATATGACTTACTAATCCATGGGCTATCATTGGTTCATGTTTTTGGCGCTAAACTATCTGACAGGTAAAGAACTATTTTGATGTGACACGTTATTACTTGGTGCAAATACGCGCAGTGTTTAAAACCACTTGGCGGACAGAACTGTGCATTCTCACAATTCGACACTTACTACATCCATAATAACCACACCGTTGATCAATCGCTGAGAAATGGCACAAATGACAGTTGGGGAAAACATTCAGAAGTTGGAATGATCTTACCGAACGGCTGGCAGACTTTTCCAGAAAGAACGATTTGGTGTACGTGGTCAAATACAGTCGTGCTGTTCAACTTG
Organism: Littorina saxatilis; assembly: GCF_037325665.1. Classification (NCBI taxonomy): domain Eukaryota; kingdom Metazoa; phylum Mollusca; class Gastropoda; order Littorinimorpha; family Littorinidae; genus Littorina; species Littorina saxatilis. The sequence continues at coordinate 24,447 of NW_027129580.1, read as the reverse complement.
CGAACAAGAATTCAAAACAGCCTTTTCCAGACGAACTGAAGTATGCATACGCAAAACTTGTGTGCAAGTACTCAGGAAAAGGACGACTCACAGGCCGAGGTGCGAAGAGGAGCAATGGGTAAGCGGATTAATATTTAGTTGCTATACTTCTTATGCGTCCTTGTCACAGATAGTAAGTCGTATGAATGTTTAATTTTAATATTATTATTATTTTTTTAGGTTTACAATGTTTCAACATTCATTCCAGTATCGACTGACATTTTAACGAGTGCGGAAAGTCTGTCTGTCTGTCTGTCTGTCTGTCTGTCTGTCTGTCTGTCTGTCTCTCTGTCTCTCTCTCTCTGTCTCTCTCTCTCTCTCTCTCTCTCTCTCTCTCTCTCTCTCTCTCTCTCTCTCTCTCTCTCTGCGCGCACTTCTTCTTCTTCTTCTTTGTCGGACAGATTTTTCCCACAAATGACCAGGAAACCAGATTACGTAAGCCGTGTCAGCTGTACCCTTTGTAAAAGTCAGCGTAGCTCGAGAACGGCATTGAAGTATTTTCGGTGTTCTTTACCTTGCCCAGGAAGCAGCGCACACTCGAGTCAAGGACGTCGTAAAATGGCCCTCGGTCAAGTTTTCACCGAGAACCATTTTATGATGTCCTTAACAATTAAAAGGATAAGGATAAGATTTTATATAGTCCATGAGGGTAACCTCACAGAAATTCGGGCTGCTTTCTCCCTGGGGAAAGCGAGCTGCCATACAGTATACGGCGCTACCCATTTTTTTTCCTGCATGCGTGTATTCATGTTTCCAAGCCCTGAGACTTAATGCAGTGTGAGATGGAATTTTTTATACTTTATTCCAAGTCACACGGGTATTTGGTGGACATTTTTATCTATGCCTATACAATTTTGCCAGGAAAGACCCTTTTGTCAATCGTGGGATCTTTAACGTGCACACCCCCAATGTAGTGTACACGAAGGGACCTCGGTTTTTCGTCTCATCCGAAAGACTAGCACTTGAACCCACCACCTAGGTTAGGAAAGGGGGGAGAAAATTGCGGCCTGACCCAGGCCTGAACACGCAACCTCTCGCTTCCGAGCGCAAGTGCGTTACCACTCGGCCACCCGGCCGGCCACCCATGTGTTAGTCGGCTTAGAATATGCGCGCAGGTTTCAAAGTTTTGATCCATTCGATTATCTCAACAGACATCCTTTGATTGTAAAGTTGAATGCGGGCACATGATGGTTGAAAATACTTAACTTGAAAGTTTCCCGCTGTGGTAGATTTTTATGGTGGTTGTCACACAGGCAGCGACGGCTTTACTGGTCGGACCCAGTTGTGCGTTACCTCGCTTTTGCCTTTAATGACTGACTGACTGGCTGACTTTGGGGATTAACGTCCTCTTAGGTAACTAGGATCTATTTGGGAACATTTACTGTGATACTGTAAGAGGAGCAAGAAAAGAAAAGAAAAAAGATTTTTTTTAAAAATAGGGTATGAGGGGGGGGGGGGGGTAGATGGGGGGAGGGATGAGACCATGGAACTAGTTTTTAGAAGTTATGCAATAAAACATTTAAACATTGTAGGATCAGACCACCTCGCCGTATCTAATCTTAGACACCGTACGTTATTAAACGCGAAAGTGCAATACTTAATGATCCGCTCAAAGCACTGTTGAAGCAACAATTTGTCTTTTGGTCGCAGATAAGGACATACTCTATCAAAACATGTGAATATACGTCTCAAGCATGACTAAACGCCCCGAAGGGCTCCGTCTAGTAACTCTATTTTTGATATTGTTTTTTAAATGTCAGCAATTTGCAATGAGGTCACCCATCATAAAATAAGGTTATTAATTATTTCCATACGCCATCTAAGTGAAACGGAGGCATTTTGAATCGCTGATTTTATTTACAAACTGCTCTTGCAGCGGATCATTTGATCGGAACTAAATAAGTAAAGTGAAAATAGGTAAATAAATATATAGATGGATAAATCAGAAAACAAGATTGCAAAACATAAACACGTTCATAAAACATGTTAGTTTCCACTATTGCCGTAAACAAGTTATCTGCAAAAACATTGAAAGTCAAATACTGTTTTCGCCTCTGTTTCTTCTTGTTGTTGATTTTTTACATTAATTTTAGTCAAGTCTTGTAGATTTTATCTTTGAAATATTTGCTTTGTGTTTCGTAACAGAATTAACTATGGTATTGTGTTGCTTAGTACTTGATGCATGAATTGGCGTCTCGCAGAATTAAACGCCGCTGAGGAAGGCCTGGCAACAGGTCGAAAATTTGGGCTGCCACTTGAAATTCTTTGTTAGGCTTTTCTTTTCCTTGATTTTGTTGACATCTCTCTCTCTCTCTTTCTCTGTGTATGTGTGTGTGTGTGTCTCTCTCTCTATCTCTCTCTCTTTCTCTCTCTCTTTCTCTCTCTCTCTCCCTTTCTCTCTCTCCCCCCTCTCTCTCTCTCTTTCTCTCTCTCTCTATTTTCTCTCTCTCTCTTTCTCTCTCTCTCTCAGTCACTCTCTCTCTCTCTCTCTCTCTCTCTCTCTCTCTCTCTCTCTCTCTCTCTCTCTCTCTCTCTCTTTCCCTGCCTCACAAACACAAATACACACGCACTAACACACACAAAGCAGCAGGCCGGGATGCGGCAAATTGGGTAAGGCAGACTGGGATACGGCAAGTTGGGAGAGGCAGGATGGGATGCCGCCAACGCATCTAGCAGTGCAAATTCTACAGGGGGGGGGGGGGGGGGGTCGTTCTTTTAAATCAAGTTTTGCCCAGTTTTGATTTTGCCGGTTTTGGTAATCCTACATTCCTCCGTGCGACAGCGGACTAAATGCGCATTTAAAACTATTTAGATGTTTTGCTTAAATTTTGACTTGGAGCGAATTAAATTAAAACATCTTGTTCGTTGTGCTTTTGTTTTAAATTAAAGAGTATTCCATTTCTAAATTAAATATCACTTGCCTGTTAGCTCTTTATTGTTGTTGCAATAGTTGTATATACTTGGAAGAAAAAAAAGGCATACAACGAGACAGTTATGGTAGCCAAAGAAGCAAATATGAATAAGAGACCTTCCTCCGTTTTTACGTTTTACTGACAGATGACTCAATTCGTCATCAATGACTTGTTATTGGCGCCACAAAGCCAAGAACTCACCCTTTTTCCTCCGGCGAGTATGACTCCAGGGCGTAACTCCACACACTCAGATTTGTTCAAGTGGTCTGTATTCCCAATGGGTAGGGAGGGGGGGCATGAAACCTGCTTAAGTGTGCCAGGTAACGTGTCACTATTTCAAGAAAACAAAACACCACAAAAGCTTCTTGTGTGATTAAAGAATTACTCAAGCGAGCGATAAGTGTGTGATCACATCCGTTCTGTACCCCAGGACAGCTTTAGAGAATGCGTCATACTCATTCAGCTATTTCCTTGTTCATGATCGAAAAGAATGGAAAGCTCCAAAACAAAAACAATCTTTGGAACTTTAAGCAAAGGGTTCTCTGAAGTTTCAACAATCATTTCAAGATATTGCCTTGACCGGGGAAAGATAACATAGATGGGTAAAAGCCGGCAAATATTTCATGAACTGATACACGTAAAATTGACGGGTGTAAGCCAGCAAATATTGTATGGACTATAAAAGCCTAAAAAGGAAGAACAGTGTTCTTGTTACGGCGATGACCTTAAAGGTTATCTCACAGAATGTTGTTTGAAACCCAACAGAAACAAATAAAAACAAAAACAAAAAGGTCAGACATTTAACGTAAGAGTTTAGAATAGGATGCTTCGAAAAACTTATTGAATTAGTTATACATGTATACATCTGTTGAAGGCTTCTCGGTACCGTAAATATAAAAGAAGGCGAACATTCAAAGAACTATTGAGGTAGGGGTCCAAATCAAAAGTAACGAAATTGCCTTACTTTTGTTCTTAACCAATATACATTCAACATTTAATATACATGCCAAGCGTTTCAAGGGTGCTGCCAATTGTTTCTTTCAGCATTTGTTGAACATTTATTAACACTGTTTCTACAAGTAGACCCAAATTGATTTAGTCTTAAATTCCAACACAACGGGTTTTTTCTATACTGCATTTTACGTTTGACAAGAAACCTGATTTAGACCACCCAGATACGGTATTTGCAAAATATTTATCTCTTTTATATCATTTTTCAAAATTGTTGTTTATGAAATCGAAAATCACATCGAAAAATGTCACTATTCGATGTTCCCTCACTAATCTGGGTGTGAAGGGTTTTCTTGAAGCAGACACCGGGGCTTGCTAAACGATTGCCGCTTAAGCGGAGGGGAGTCAAGCGTGATTAAGTGCCTGGCCTGCCAATTGACACCTACCGGCGAAAACACACAATAGGCCACAAGGAAGTTTTCTTTTGTCGGAGAACAAGGAAGAGGCATGCTGGCTGTCTCTGGATCATAATTATGTAGACTATCTTTGAATATGTCCGAGTTTGTTTATGTTTGAGAAGGAGTACGCACAAGACAGACAGACAAGCAAATAACATATAGACACTAAACAATCTAAGTAGTAAATGGATTTATGCTGATCTGTATGTGAGCAGCACACGTCTTCAGATGTCTATAAAAAGATGTATGAGCAACTGCAGAACTAAAACATGCAGAATATTATGAAGCATCGATTGGAGATAACTATTGCGAGCATGACCAAAATGTGAAATCATGTTTTTGACAGTTTTGAACTGCCAAAATGAAGTGAGGAAATGGAGTTTATCTTGTAAGCATTGCAAGGGGTTCTAGAACTGTCCGAGGGGGTATTGGGAGATAAGTGTTACCATACATGGTGTACCTCAATCAACATTAGACATTCAGTGACTTTAAAACAGCCCTTACAGGCATGATCAGCGCGTTTTCCATGGATGATTGCGTTCATGTCTTTGATGAATTTGTCTCGACATTGCGCGTGTGTAACTTCACAACGAAGGGGTTAATTTGTCCAGTACTTTGAGTTTCAGAAATAATTGTTATGGTCATATTTGTTGTGCAAAAACTTCAGTTCGACCATTTTACACAGTTTTGAGTGTTTATTTATTTATTTATTTATTTATTTATTTATTAAGGAGATTTGTATAGCGCATAACGAAAAGCACTATGCGCTTTACAATATCACTAAGTATAAGCACACGCAAACATACTCTGATTAAATAGAACTTAGTTTAGCAAGACATACTAAGAACACTAAACATTTGAGTTCATACAAAAATTGAGAACTAAATTAAATACTGGACAAGCGATTTAAATAAGCTTAAGGCCTACACCAACTGCAATGGGCTAATTCAAATACAAAAGTTTAGTTAACTATAAAAGGCAGTGCATAAAACTCCATAATCCTAAGAGGGTCAAACAAATAAGAAACATAAGACTAGATAGTGTCTGTTAAAGAAGCCGACATTTACCCTTTTCTCCAACATTTGTTCCAAAACACACCTCCGAATGATTGTCGATGACTCGAAAGCTTTCCTATCTTGTGATTGCCTTGAACCTAGCTACAACTGTTTTGTGTTTAATAACTATCATCATGTAATGAATCCCGTGCTCTTTCTTCGGCGGAGGTGGGAGGGGGGGGGGGGGGGTAGATATTTTGCTGGTAGTATTTTTTCGACCGAGTTATCTATATTCGTTGGGCAGTTTTCTTTGTCGGACAGATTTTTCACACAAATGACCAGGAAACCAGATTACGTAAGCCGTGTCAGCTGTACCCTTTGTAAAAGTCAACGTAGCTCGAGAACGGCATTGAAGTATTGGTGTTCTTTACCTTGCCCAAGAAGCAGCGCATATGAGAATACGTCACACACTCGAGTCAAGGACGTCGTAAAATGGCCCTCGGTCAAGTTTTCACCGAGAACCATTTTATGATGTCCTTAACAATTATGTGTTAGTCGGCTTAGAATTTGCGCGCAGGTTTCAAAGTTTTGATCCATTCGATTATCTCAACAGACATCCTTTGATTGTAAAGTTGAATGTGGGCACATGATGGTTGAAAATACTTAACTTGAAAGTTTCCCGCTGTGGTAGATTTTTATGGTGGTTGTCACACAGGCAGCGACGGCTTTACTGGTCGGACCCAGTTGTGCGTTACCTCGCTTTTGCCTTTAATGACTGACTGACTGGCTGACTTTGGGGATTAACGTCCTCTGAGGTAACTAGGATCTATTTGGGAACATTTACCGTGATACTGTAAGAGGAGCAAGAAAAGAAAAGAAAAAAGATTTAAAACAAAATAGGGGATGAGGGGGGGGGGGGGGTAGATGGGGGGAGGGATGAGACCATGGAACTAGTTTTTAGAAGTTATGCAATCAAATATTTCAATGAATCAATGAGTCTTATATCGCGCATATTCCGTGGGTACAGTTCTACGCGCTCTGCAGTGATGCCGTGTGAGATGAAATTTTATACGGCCAGTAGATTGCAGCCATTTCGGCGCATATCTACCTTTCACGGCCTATTATTCCAAGTCACACGGGTATAGGTAGACAATTATTAACTGTGCCTAAGCAATTTTGCCAGGAAAGACCCTTTTGTCAATCGTGGGATCTTTAACGTGCACACCCAATGTAGTGTACACATTTAAACATTGTAGGCTCAGACCACTTCGCCGTATTTAATTTTAGACACCGTACGTTATTAGACGCGAAAGTGCAATACTTAATGATCCGCTCAAAGCACTGTTGAAGCAACAATTTGTCTTTTGGTCGCAGATAAGGACATACTCTATCAAAACATGTGAATATATGTCTCAAGCATGACTAAACGCCCCGAAGGGCTCCGTCTAGTAACTCTATTTTTGATATCGTTTTTTAAATTTCAGCAATTTGCAATGAGGTCACCCATCATAAAATAAGGTTATTAATTATTTCCATACGCCATCTAAGTGAAACGGAGGCATTTTGTATCGCTGATTTTATTTACAAACTGCTCTTGCAGCGGATCATTTGATCGGAACTAAATAAGTAAAGTGAAAATAGGTAAATAAATATATAGATGGATAAATCAGAAAACAAGATTGCAAAACATAAACACGTTCATAAAACATGTTAGTTTCCACTATTGCCGTAAACAAGTTCTCTGCAAAAACATTGAAAGTCAAATACTGTTTTGGCCTCTGTTTCTTCTTCTTGTTGATTTTTTACATTAATTTTAGTCAAGTCTTGTAGATTTTATCTTTGAAATATTTGCTTTGTGTTTCGTAACAGAATTAACTATGGTATTGTGTTGCTTAGTACTTGATGCATGAATTGGCGTCTCGCAGAATTAAACGCCGCTGAGGAAGGCCTGGCAACAGGTCGAAAATTTGGGCTGCCACTTGAAATTCTTTGTTAGGCTTTTCTTTTCCTTGATTTTGTTGACATCTCTCTCTCTCTCTCTTTCTCTGTGTATGTGTGTGTGTGTGTCTCTCTCTCTCTCTCTCTCTCTCTCTCTCTCTCTCTATTTCTCTCTTTCTCTCTCTCTCCCCCTTTCTCTCTCTCCCCCCTCTCTCTCTCTCTTTCTCTCTCTCTCCCCCTCTCTCTCTATTTTCTCTCTCTCTCTCTCTCTCTCTCTCTCTCAGTCACTCTCTCTCTCTCTCTCTCTCTCTCTCTCTCTTTCCCTGCCTCACAAACACAAATACACACGCACTAACACACACAAAGCAGCAGGCCGGGATGCGGCAAATTGGGTAAGGCAGACTGGGATACGGCAAGTTGGGAGAGGCAGGATGGGATGCCGCCAACGCATCTAGCAGTGCAAATTCTACAGGGGGGGGGGGGGGGGGGGGGCGTTCTTTTAAATCAAGTTTTGCCCAGTTTTGATTTTGCCGGTTTTGGTAATCCTACATTCCTCCGTGCGACAGCGGACTAAATGCGCATTTAAAACTATTTAGATGTTTTGCTTAAATTTTGACTTGGAGCGAATTAAATTAAAACATCTTGTTCGTTGTGCTTTTGTTTTAAATCAAAGAGTATTCCATTTCTAAATTAAATATCACTTGCCTGTTAGTTCTTTATTGTTGTTGCAATAGTTGTATATACTTGGAAGAAAAAAAAAGGCATACAACGAGACAGTTATGGTAGCCAAAGAAGCAAATATGAATAAGAGACCTTCCTCCGTTTTTACATTTAGTCAAGTTATGACTAAATGTTTTAACATCGAGGGGGGAATCGAGACGAGGGTCGTGGTGTATGTGTGTGTGTATGTGTGTGTGTGTGTGCGTGCGTGTAGAGCGATTCAGACCAAACTACTGGACCGATCTTTATGAAATTTGACATGAAAGTTCCTGGGTATGATCTCCCCATACGTTTTTTTCATTTTTTTGATAAATGTCTTTGATGACGTCATATCCGGCTTTTCGTGAAAGTTGAGGCGGCACTGTCACGCCCTCATTTTTCAACCAAATTGGTTGAAATTTTGGTCAAGTATTCTTCGACGAAGCCCGGACTTCGGTATTGCATTTCAGCGTGGTGGCTTAAAAATGAATTAATGACTTTGGTCATTAAAAATCTGAAAATTGTAAAAAAAATATTTCTTTTATAAAACGATCCAAATTTACATTCATTTTATTCTCCATCATTTGCTGATTCCAAAAACATATAAATATGTTATATTTGGATTAAAAACAAGCTCTGAAAATTAAATATATAAAAATTATTATCAAAATTAAATTGTCGAAATCAATTTAAAAACACTTTCATCTTATTCCTTGTCGGTTCCTAAATCCATAAACATATAGATATGATATGTTTGCATTAAAAACACGCTCAGAAAGTTAAAACGAAGAGAGGTACAGAAAAGTGTGCTATCCTTCTTAGCGCAACTACTACCCCGCTCTTCTTGTCAATTTCACTGCCTTTGCCGTGAGCGGTGGACTGACGATGTTACGAGTATACGGTCTTGCTGCGTTGCATTGCGTTTAGTTTCATTCTGTGAGTTCGACAGCTACTTGACTAAATGTTGTATTTTCGCCTTACGCGACTTGTTACGTTTTACTGACAGACGACTCAATTCGTCATAACAGACTTGTTATTGGCGCCACAAAGCCAAGAACTCATCCTTTTTCCTCCGGCGAGTATGACTCCAGGGCGTAACTCCACACACTCAGATTTGTTCAAGTGGTCTGTATTCCCAATGGGTAGGGAGGGGGGGCATGAAACCTGCTTAAGTGTGCCAGGTAACGTGTCACTATTTCAAGAAAACAAAACACCACAAAAGCTTCTTGTGTGATTAAAGAATTACTCAAGCGAGCGATAAGTGTGTGATCACATCCGTTCTGTACCCCAGGACAGCTTTAGAGAATGCGTCATACTCATTTAATATCATATTCTTACTCCGAATCACATTAGCATTGAGTCACCTGAGATGCTTATCACTGAAAAACGCTTACCCGGCTAAAGAATTTAAAGGGAAGCAACCCCATCACCAAAACGAAAGTGAAAGTAGCTTTGGTAATGGGCCAGTACACCGGGAGTTACCTCCCATACGGGTGTATGCCACGTCACTTCCTCTAGGAACACGTGCCTATTATCATACGTCTTTTTCACCTCGGAGAGGACGGTTCACTTTTTGACGCTCTGTGGCTGACCTTGTGTGTTTGAGTGACACCCGCCGGCCACGTTACCCAGCTTGTCTGCTCGCCTTGCCTACAGTTTGGTGAGCTCGTTCCCGTTTGTTGTTGGTTGTTTGCGCTGTTTCGTTACTGTACGTTGTCCGTTTTTTACGGACTTGTGTGTCAGTGACTTGCGTGTTTCGCCATTTTTGTTGTGTGAGTTAGTTAGCTAACTCGTGTGACTTTGCTAGTAGCTCTGCGTGCCCTCTTTCTGTTTGGGCAAGTGTAGCTTTAGTATTTTGTTGACGCGTAAGCGTGTGTGTTTACTGTGTTTTCAGTCGTTTTGACTTACGTTTCAGTAAATCTTTTTACTTTGCCACGTGTTGTTGACGTTTGTGTCAGTGTCTTGCGTGTCGCCATTTTGTTGTGTGAGTTAGTTTTCTAGCTCGTGTGACTTTGTTTGTAGCTCTCCGTGCCTCTGCTTGTGGGGCAAGTTTAGCTATAGTATTTTGTTAACGCATTAGTGCGTGTGTTTACTGAATTTTCCAGTCGTTTAGACTTATGTTTCAGTAAATTTTTTCGCGTTGCCACGTGTTGTTGTCAACATGTCTGATTCAGACAAGCGCCGTGGCAAGTCGGACCCCAAGGGGAAAATTAAGGCTAAGTCTTCCTCTTCCAAAGCAACGTTACTTGTTACAGACCAAGAGCGTAACACTTTGTTGGCTGTACCAATTTCGGCGCCTAGCGCTGTTACTACTTCTGCTTCTTTTGCGGCGCCTAGCGCTACTGTTACTTCTGCACCTGTCTCTACATCGGAGACTTCGTCTTCTTTGTTAGCACCTGGACAAGGTGCGTTGGTTTCCTCTCTGTTAAAGTCACTGGTTCCAGAAATCCGCAGCTTGGTGCAGGCAGAATTTCAGCGTTCCGTCGCCAGCAGTTCGGCGTTTCCGGCATCTGGCAGTGACGTCCGGGCATTGGCTTCCGTGTCTTTGTCCTCCACTTCCGGCTTGGAGCAGCGTCCTCCCTCTTCAGCGTCGGTTGGTAAGCAGAGCTGGTCCGATAGCCCTCGTGAGGCGCCTGGACGTTCTCCTTCGGGGGACAGCTCTTTCGCATCGGGTCACGACCGATACCTTGCTGATCTTTCATTTCCGGCGATAACCTACGAGGCCCCGGACTTGTTCGAACAGCGGCGGCAGTCGGTTTCGACTGCCGCATTTCCGGCACTTGCCGGAAGTGATGATCCGTCCGCTCCGGCACGCTACGGCGGTCGCGGCAGGATGGAGTATTCACTGACTTCCGGTCCTTCCGGATCGCGAAGTCAACCAGTGCAGTCTTCACTTCCGCATTTTGCGGTTCCGTTGACTGCACTTCCGGTTTCGGCCGGAAACGCTTCTTCCTCTTCTGGTGGTTCCTTCCGGATACCAGATAGTGGATTACAGCGTGCGCCTTCCGGCTTTCAAGCGCCTAGGCTTGAGCAGGCATCACTCCACTCAGTCGGGGGAGTGACGTCAGCTCATCCAGCTCCGGTTTTTGCGGATGGTCGTCCTGCTTACCCTTTACCTTCACAGGGTTTTGGGCGGCAGGATGACGTTAGTGCTCAGGCTTTTCCGGTTTCCGGTTTGCCAGGGCATGCTTCTGCTTCCGGAACTGGTGACTTCGGTCATGGTTCCACGTGTGACTATTCTGATGCTCCATCAGTGGTCAGCGAGGAGTCGCGGGGCGTGTTTCCGTCGAAGCTCAAGTCTGTTCTTGACGTCGCGGCGGAAGTAACGTCTCGTTATTTTCCTGAAGGGGTGGTGGCTGCGGACTCTTCCGCATCATTCGTTCCTTCTGCCATGGCGGACTTCCGGCCGGCACAGGAGGATGTTTCTTCCTTCCGGTTCGCCGAGTCTCCGTCAGTGGCTTACCAACTTTCGCATTCACTGGTTCGTCCAGCACATGCGGGGAGTGGTATTCGGCCAGTGCCTGTTCCGTTACTGCTTCCTTTTGGTCCAGTTCCGGAATCAGCTCAGCAGTGGGTGGCTTCAGCTGCCCAAGCCTCTTCCTTCGTGCCTACGGCCAATAGGAAGCTTGGCATGCCCAATCAGAGCCAGAATTGGCTGGCGTCTTTTGCACTCCCTAGGGCTACCCTTCCGGTTTCCCGGGAATTGCTGCCTCTTCTGACTAAACCGATCAAGCGTGATTCGGTTTTGCCGGTTTCCGAGGCTTCCCTCCTCTCCGCTGAGGAGGTTGGACGTCGGCAGATCGAACTGTCCTCCATTGCGGAGACTCTCGTTCGGGCTCTGTCTCGGGCATTGACCGATTCGCTAGTTCCTTTCACTCTCAGTGAAGAACAGAATGCGGACGATGTCTCTGCGCTTTTGACCGCATTGGCCAAGGTCAATGAGGAACAATTGCGTCTTTCCTCCCTGCAGTACACCCAAGCGGTACTCTGCAGGAGGGATCTCTTCCTCTCGCAGTCCCAATTCACGGAGCTGGCTACTAGGGAGACCTTGAGAGTCTCCCCGGTCTCAGAGGAGTCTCTCTTCTGTCCGCTGGCACTGGATGCCAGACAGAAGGAGATTCAGTCAAACAAGGACAGTCAGTTCCTTGACTACACTCTGAAGGGGGTGAAACAGTCTCAGCCTTCTAAACAGAAGCAGGCTCAGACATCGTCTAACCCCAAGCCAGCTCAGAAGCGGCAGGCTTCGCCGGCCGCTCGTGGTGGGAAGAAGAGGACGGCATCGGGGAGGGGGCGTGGCGGCTCTGGAAGTAAGCCACACCCCCAATGAAGCGCTCCCGATCTCACCTCCCTCCCGCCCTCCACCTTGGTGATGGCGGGAGGCCCCTCCCGGGCACTTTCTCGTTGGATGTCGGTAGTAGACAGCCAATGGATTGTGGGAGTGGTGAGTTCGGGCTTCCGTCTACTCTGGCGGGAGGAAAAGGCGCCTCTTACCCGAGTGCCTCCGCGGTTCAAGCCCCCCTTCTCGCAGGAAGCACGTTCCGTCTTGCAGTCGGAAATTGCCTCCCTGGAGCAGAAGGGCGCGGTGGAGAGAGTTCGGGTCCACAGCTCCCTGGGATTTTACGGGCGTCTGGTCGCTGTTCCCAAAGCATCAGGAGGATGGCGTCCCGTGTTGGATTTATCTCTCCTCAATACTTTCTTGAGGGAGATAAAATTCAAGATGGAGACGCCAGCCTCTGTCCGAGACTCTCTCCGCCCAGGAGACTGGGTGACCTCGATCGATCTCACGGACGCATACTTTCACATTCTTATGCATCCGACCGACCGGAAATGGCTTCGTTTCCGGTGGGGAGATCAGATCTACCAGTTTCGCGCACTCCCTTTCGGGCTGTCTCTCGCACCGTGGATTTTCACCATGGTGGTGAGACAGGTCTGTGCACTGGTGAGGTCCCAGGGTATCCGTCTGCGGGCTTATCTGGACGACTGGCTCATCATGAACCAGTCCCAGAGCGGCTGTTCGCAGGATACCCTGACGGTTCTTCGAGAATCCAACTGGTTGGGGTTCTCGATCAACCGGGTAAAGTCGGAGCTGACCCCGTCACAGACATTCACTTATCTGGGGATGTCTTTCGACACGGTCGCTTGGACTGTCCAGCCTTCTCAGAGAAGGGTGGACAAGCTCCAAGCTCAGATTCGCTCCACTTTACCTCTCCTGATGGCTTCCATCCGCTCGCTCGCCTCCATCTTGGGGCAGATGGAGTCTATGGCTCTTCTGGTTTCACTGGGCCGGGTCCACAAATGTCCGCTTCAGTTCGCGCTGAAGCCGTTTGTGGACTCTCCTCTGGTGGACTGGGACGCCCTCATCCCTTTGCAGGGATGGTTCCAGTCTGCGACCCTTCCGTGGTTGCACACGGAGTGGGTCTGCAGAGGTGTTCCGATCGTCGTGCCCCTCCCCGACCTGGACCTCTTTACAGATGCGTCCAGGGAGGGTTGGGGGGCACATACAGATCTTCAGACTCCTCCCTTTCCGTTACTCAGCCGAGTAATCCGGAAAGCGGAGATGGAGGAGCCGGCCCTTCTTCTTCTGGTCGCTCCTCTGTGGCCGTCGCAGGTCTGGTTTCCAGATCTTCTTCGGCTTGCCCAAGGGCCCCCCATTCCTCTCGCACTCGTGCGAGGGGAACTAGTGCAGCCCCGAACAGGCATTCCACACGAGGAGCCCAGTCTTCTGAAGCTTCACGTGTGGAAGTTGTTCGGGACTCGCTGAAGCGCTCTGGGGCGTCGTCTTTGACTCTGGACTTGGTGGCTCGCTCGCATAGAGCGTCCACCTCTTCAGTTTATGCTTCCCACTGGAAGGCATGGACTGCCTGGTGTTCAGCTAGAGGGGTGAGTTTGGTGGCTCCGCGCTCTATTCAGGTCGCTAACCACCTCTCTTTCATGTCTTCACAGGGCGCCTCAGTCTCCTCGTTGAGGGTCCGGCGCTCCGCTATCTCGGCGACTCTTCAGCAGATTGGTCGTTCTGTTCGAGTCGGGGGCGTTATAGCTGCAGTCATTAAAGGGGCTGCTCTTAAGGAAGCTAAAGCTCGTTTGCCCGCTCCCAAGTGGGACTTGTTTTTAATCCTGGAATTCCTTCGTTCTGCGGATTTTGAGCCTTTAAGCGAGGCCAGTCTGTTCAATGTCACTCGCAAAGCGCTGTTTCTCCTTTTGTTGGCTACGGCCCGACGGGGTAGCGAGGTCCACGCCCTGTCGGGTCAGCCTGGAGATATCTCCTTTGAGCCGGACGGTTCCGCATCTTTGCGTTTCCGGCCTGTTTTCCTGGCCAAGAATCAGTCTCCGGGGCAGGCCTCTCCGCTGGTTAGAGTTAAGGCTCTGACCAGCGCGTTGGCCCCGGGTGACCCCGATTCGGTCAATTGCCCTGTGAGGGCACTTCGTCTGTACTTAGCCCGGACTCAGCCGATTCGGTCTAGTTCTCAGAAGTTGTTGTTTATCTCTCTCCTTACTAGGCGCGAGAAAGATTTGTCGAAGGTAACGTTGGCCCGGTGGGTGTCCTCGCTCATCAAGCAGGCTTATGAGTGGAGGCGCACAAAGAGGGGGGGGGTTATGCCCTCCTTGCCACTTGACTCGGCCCGAGCCCATGAGACGAGGGCGTGGGCATCCTCTCTGGCAGTTCTGCGCTCCAGACGTCTAGAGGAGGTGCTGACAACTGCGTATTGGCGTTCCGAAGATGTTTTCATAAACTTTTATCTTCGGGACGTCACAGCTCTTCGACAGGATGGCTCCAGAGGCCTTCCAGCGCTCATAGCAGCAGGCCAGTTCCTGTCCAGAACTTGATGGTGAGTTTTGATTCATTTCTAGCCCACCGCCTTGTTGATGTTATCTGCTAATGTGATTCGGAGTAAGAATATGATATTAAATGGAAAATTTCCTAAATAAATTATCATTTAATTAATATACTTACCCGAATCACATACTGTATTCCCTCCCACCTGCCCCGCTTATGGTTTTAAGATTTTTTAAAGCCGTATGATAATAGGCACGTGTTCCTAGAGGAAGTGACGTGGCATACACCCGTATGGGAGGTAACTCCCGGTGTACTGGCCCATTACCAAAGCTACTTTCACTTTCGTTTTGGTGATGGGGTTGCTTCCCTTTAAATTCTTTAGCCGGGTAAGCGTTTTTCAGTGATAAGCATCTCAGGTGACTCAATGCTAATGTGATTCGGGTAAGTATATTAATTAAATGATAATTTATTTAGGAAATTTTCCATTCAGCTATTTCCTTGTTCATGATCGAAAAGAATGGAAAGCTCCAAAACAAAAACAATCTTTGGAACTTTAAGCAAAGGGTTCTCTGAAGTTTCAACAATCATTTCAAGATATTGCCTTGACCGGGGAAAGATAACATAGATGGGTAAAAGCCGGCAAATATTTCATGAACTGATACACGTAAAATTGACGGGTGTAAGCCAGCAAATATTGTATGGACTATAAAAGCCTAAAAAGGAAGAACAGTGTTCTTGTTACGGCGATGACCTTAAAGGTTATCTCACAGAATGTTGTTTGAAACCCAACAGAAACAAATAAAAACAAAAACAAAAAGGTCAGACATTTAACGTAAGAGTTTAGAATAGGATGCTTCGAAAAACTTATTGAATTAGTTATACATGTATACATCTGTTGAAGGCTTCTCGGTACCGTAAATATAAAAGAAGGCGAACATTCAAAGAACTATTGAGGTAGGGGTCCAAATCAAAAGTAACGAAATTGCCTTACTTTTGTTCTTAACCAATATACATTCAACATTTAATATACATGCCAAGCGTTTCAAGGGTGCTGCCAATTGTTTCTTTCAGCATTTGTTGAACATTTATTAACACTGTTTCTACAAGTAGACCCAAATTGATTTAGTCTTAAATTCCAACACAACGGGTTTTTTCTATACTGCATTTTACGTTTGACAAGAAACCTGATTTAGACCACCCAGATACGGTATTTGCAAAATATTTATCTCTTTTATATCATTTTTCAAAATTGTTGTTTATGAAATCGAAAATCACATCGAAAAATGTCACTATTCGATGTTCCCTCACTAATCTGGGTGTGAAGGGTTTTCTTGAAGCAGACACCGGGGCTTGCTAAACGATTGCCGCTTAAGCGGAGGGGAGTCAAGCGTGATTAAGTGCCTGGCCTGCCAATTGACACCTACCGGCGAAAACACACAATAGGCCACAAGGAAGTTTTCTTTTGTCGGAGAACAAGGAAGAGGCATGCTGGCTGTCTCTGGATCATAATTATGTAGACTATCTTTGAATATGTCCGAGTTTGTTTATGTTTGAGAAGGAGTACGCACAAGACAGACAGACAAGCAAATAACATATAGACACTAAACAATCTAAGTAGTAAATGGATTTATGCTGATCTGTATGTGAGCAGCACACGTCTTCAGATGTCTATAAAAAGATGTATGAGCAACTGCAGAACTAAAACATGCAGAATATTATGAAGCATCGATTGGAGATAACTATTGCGAGCATGACCAAAATGTGAAATCATGTTTTTGACAGTTTTGAACTGCCAAAATGAAGTGAGGAAATGGAGTTTATCTTTTAAGCATTGCAAGGGGTTCTAGAACTGTCCGAGGGGGTATTGGGAGATAAGTGTTACCATACATGGTGTACCTCAATCAACATTAGACATTCAGTGACTTTAAAACAGCCCTTACAGGCATGATCAGCGCGTTTTCCATGGATGATTGCGTTCATGTCTTTGATGAATTTGTCTCGACATTGCGCGTGTGTAACTTCACAACGAAGGGGTTAATTTGTCCAGTACTTTGAGTTTAAGAAATAATTGTTATGGTCATATTTGTTGTGCAAAAACTTCAGTTCGACCATTTTACACAGTTTTGAATGTTTATTTATTTATTTATTTATTTATTTATTTATTTATTAAGGAGATTTGTATAGCGCATAACGAAAAGCACTATGCGCTTTACAATATCACTAAGTATAAGCACACGCAAACATACTCTGATTAAATAGAACTTAGTTTAGCAAGACATACTAAGAACACTAAACATTTGAGTTCATACAAAAATTGAGAACTAAATTAAATACTGGACAAGCGATTTAAATAAGCTTAAGGCCTACACCAACTGCAATGGGCTAATTCAAATACAAAAGTTTAGTTAACTATAAAAGGCAGTGCATAAAACTCCATAATCCTAAGAGGGTCAAACAAATAAGAAACATAAGACTAGATAGTGTCTGTAAAAGAAGCCGACATTTACCCTTTTCTCCAACATTTGTTCCAAAACACACCTCCGAATGATTGTCGATGACTCGAAAGCTTTCCTATCTTGTGATTGCCTTGAACCTAGCTACAACTGCTTTGTGTTTAATAACTATCATCATGTATTGAATCCCGTGCTCTTTCTTCGGCGGAGGTGGGAGGGGGGGGGGTTAGATATTTTGCTGGTAGTATTTTTTCGACCGAGTTATCTATATTCGTTGGGCAGTTTTCTTTGTCGGACAGATTTTTCACACAAATGACCAGGAAACCAGATTACGTAAGCCGTGTCAGCTGTACCCTTTGTAAAAGTCAACGTAGCTCGAGAACGGCATTGAAGTATTGGTGTTCTTTACCTTGCCCAAGAAGCAGCGCATCTGAGAATACGTCACACACTCGAGTCAAGGACGTCGTAAAATGGCCCTCGGTCAAGTTTTCACCGAGAACCATTTTATGATGTCCTTAACAATTATGTGTTAGTCGGCTTAGAATATGCGCGCAGGTTTCATTGAAAGTCAAATCATGTTTTCGCCTCTGTTTCTTCTTGTTGATTTTTTACATTAATTTTAGTCAAGTCTTGTAGATTTTATCTTTGAAATATTTGCTTTGTGTTTCGTAACAGAATTAACTATGGTATTGTGTTGCTTAGTACTTGATGCATGAATTGGCGTCTCGCAGAATTAAACGCCGCTGAGGAAGGCCTGGCACTTGAAATTCTTTGTTAGGCTTTTCTTTTCCTTGATTTTGTTGACATCTCTCTCTCTCTCTCTTTCTCTGTGTATGTGTGTGTGTCTCTCTCTCTCTCTCTCTTTCTCTCTCTCTTTCTCTCTCTCTCCCCCTTTCTCTCTCTCCCCCATCTCTCTCTCTCTTTCTCTGTCTCCCCCTCTCTCTCTCTCTATTTTCTCTCTCTCTCTTTCTCTCTCTCTCTCTCAGTCACTCTCTCTCTCTCTCTCTCTCTCTCTCTCTCTCTCTTTCCCTGCCTCACAAACACAAATACACACGCACTAACACACACAAAGCAGCAGGCCGGGATGCGGCAAATTGGGTAAGGCAGACTGGGATACGGCAAGTTGGGAGAGGCAGGATGGGATGCCGCCAACGCATCTAGCAGTGCACATTCTACAGGGGGGGGGGGGGGGGGGGGGCGTTCTTTTAAATCAAGTTTTGCCAGTGTTGATTTTGCCGGTTTTGGTAATCCTACATTCCTCCGTGCGCATTTAATACTATTTAGATGTTTTGCTTAAATTTTGACTTGGAGCGAAATAAATTAAAACATCTTGTTCGTTGTGCTTTTGTTTTAAATTAAAGCGTACTCCATTTCTAAATTAAATATCACTTGCCTGTTAACTCTTTATTGTTGTTGCAATAGTTGTATATACTTGGAAGAAAAAAAAGGCATACAACGAGACAGTTATGGTAGCCTGATTTAGACCACCCAGATACGGTATTTGCAAAATATTTATCTCTTTTATATCATTTTTCAAAATTGTTGTTTATGAAATCGAAAATCACATCGAAAAATGTCACTATTCGATGTTCCCTCACTAATCTGGGTGTGAAGGGCTTTCTTGAAGCAGACACCGGCGCTTGCTAAACGATTGCCGCTTAAGCGGAGGGGAGTCAAGCGTGATTAAGTGCCTGGCCTGCCAATTGACACCTACCGGCGAAAACACATAATAGGCCACAGTTTCTCTATTTTTCACATAACGTTTCACTCTTAAAGTTTTTAACAAAAGGTGGTCCTTAGTTTTAACATCTTTTTTGAAATAATATATGAATTAAAGATTATGCTTTTAATGGACACATTTTCACACACATGACCAGGAAACCGGATTACGTAAGCCGTGTCAGCTGCAACCTTTGTAAAAGTCAACGTAACTCGAGAACGGCATTGAAGTACTTTCGGTGTTCTTTACATTGTCCAAGAAGCAATGCACATGAGTATACTGGACACACTCGGGTTGTGCTTGGTTTGGCCATAAACACTATCTAGTCAAGGACGTCGTAAAATGGCCCTCGGTCAAGTTTTCACCGAGAACCATTTTATGATGTCCTTGACTATTATGTGTTAGTCGGCTTAGAATATGCGCGCAGGTTTGAAAGTTTTGAACCATTCGATTATCTCAACAGACATCCTTTGATGTAGTGGAGTAGTGGTAGGTGTCACGAAATGGGATATAAGTCTGTGATAAAGGTGATGTTTATTATTATGAAAATGTTCGTGCCACCCACGCGCTTTTTCACGCTAGAAGCCAACAAAAAAGTTTATTTCATGTTGATTAATCACATTACTTATGAAAGTCTTATGTTTTCTCGTGCGCACGTGTGCGTGTGTGTGTGTGGGAAAATATTAAACAGCTGTGCTTTCATGTTACCATTCAGAGAGTGCTTTGATCATAATTAAGCTTTAAGCCCGCGTGAGAAACAGACGATACTTCTGCACGTATGGTTTGATATCTGCCGGGAACATTTTTTATGACTTGTATAATTTGACTGATTAGGCAAAGGGATTACACGAAACCGACTCAAGCCTTGTTGAATGTCAAAGAATTCAAGCATGCCGAAGTGTCTGTACGGGCCTGAGGAAAAGCACCTTCGGTAACCGTTTCATGTCCAATCCTAAAACGTGTATGGGAATACTTTAAGCATAACATTCGGGTGGTTTTTTTCCGAATAGAAAATATATAATACATCCATGCGATTTTATGGAATAACTCTGTTAAGTGTTTTTGTTATTGTTGCCAGAACAGCATGATCATATTCTGTAAGATAAAATCGGTTATTGTCAGTTTGTTTGTTTCCTTTTGTACACAGCGAAAACAAAATCGAATAGAAATTATACATCCATGCATTTTTCATGGAATAACTCCCTGAAGTGGTGGTGTTGTTGTTGTTGTTGTTGTTGTTGTTGTTGTTGTTGTTGTTGTTGTTGTTGTTGTTGTTGTTGCGAGAACAGCTTGATAATATTCTGTGAGATAAAATCGGTTTTTGTTAGTTTGTTTTATTTTGTACAATAAAGATATTAAACATTTTTCGCCAAGATTTCATGGTCTCGCCTAGGTGACAATGGCCGCAAGCATAAACGTTGTTTTGACCACGACTTGAATGTATGTAAATTTCTATTTGTGTCCCCAGAATAAGATTCTATTTGGGACATGAGGTGGTTGTACGCTAAGAAAAAGCTGGGTGTGTGGGGGTGGGGCCGGGAGGATGACGGGAGTGGGGCTGTACAAGTTAAAAGTTGCGTTGATAAAAGTTATAAGCGTTTGGTATTGGGCGTTGAGAATCATCCAATACAATTGACACTGGACATTTGAAGACGCAACAGTGGTCGACACGGGGAGCATCATAAACACCGCCCAATTGGATTGCATGACTTGACCGTCCTGCAGTGATGTCGTTCTCGTCGGCTATTGGTCAGTGGATTTTGAGAGCGCACGTGCCGGACAATTAAGGTGTTCATATGATTGGTTAATACACTGACACGGTTCTCACCCCTTTGAGAGGTCGTGGCCTACATAAAGTTAGTTCGTTTCGCAAATTAGCAAAAGTCCTCAAAAAAGTCGATAGTCACAGAGACTTTGTGTTCATAACAACCCAAAAACCAGAAGAAAAAGACCTGAGAGGCTACCTGGAGCTCTGCCTCACCTCTATGGTGACTGCTAGGCAGAAGCAGAGCCCCGAGGCTCTCATCAACTTATTAACGGATACCTACTGTTTTGTGACAAAAAATAAAGTGTCCGTCCCTAAACCAGACACCTATCTCATGGCCCTCAGCGCTCTCGCGGGGAGCAGAGATCTGTCGTCTGAGGAAATTCTCACAATTAAAAAATCACTGTAAGTCCCTTGTAATTCTGGACTCCCTAAATGGGGGGCAAAATAAAATAAAGCCAGCATAAATATATGATCGTCATTTGTCAACGGTATTAACTTAAACAAAGGGGACACACAGCTCGCAGGGAGGGAAGGGCATTGCCCCACCTCGCGGGCGTGTGTGTGTTTTTTTTCTTTTTTTTTTCCTGATGGTTTTAAACTCCTGTTTTCGGATTACACAATAAACATAAAAACATGATTATATAAACGAGAGGATAGCTGTTTCCTCTCTCAGTTAATACTGCTAATGTGACGTCGCCTCCCCTGCGACTATTGTAGTGGCGGGGAGGTCGACGGACAACGCAGATAGATCTTTTTTATCCTATTTAGAATAAACAAATGCCGCATAGCAACTCATGCGTGCGTCAATGAAATGATGTATCCAAATGTTACTACCCTATAGAAGATCAGTATTACGTTTTGCGCATGTTCTTTATATTTTTCTCACAATGTTGTCACTTTTAAACCTTCTAACAGGTGGTCCTGAGTTTTATCTTTTTCTTAACGAAACTAAAATTGAATTAAAAATCCATGTTTTTAATGGTCCTTCCCCTAGGAAGTCAACGCATATAAAGGAAAAATTATCCCCGAGTATATTTCTCATTGCCCCACCCCCCTCCCTTATTCATGGAGAGCGGGGCCGGGGTCCTATCACGGTCGGGATTGCTTGGTCTTGCCCTTTTCTTTCCCTCCTTTTCTTCTTTTAGCGTATCATCAACTCAGGTCCCTAAAAGGAAAATTTCCTGTGAGGACGTAAAGGACCCCCCTTTTTTTTTTACAAATTAGCAATTGTCCGGTCAGACATCATATGGTGCGGGTGTTAAATCTGTCAGTTTGCAAGAGAGATAATTCGAGTTTGTGAGACTTGTTGCATACAGTGGTAAATACCTGATTTTGATGACTTTGGTGATCTTTCTCAGACGGGAGGAATAGCAGAAAGGCAAGAAAATAAAAGTGAGTGATTTTGATTCTATTGATTGTGCCTATGATTAGGTTAGATTGAATAGATTAGATTGTGCAAGCAGGATTCCACCATGGAATACATTTAATTTATATGAGGGTTAACGTTGTCTGCACCATCTTAGAAAAACTATCATATTTTGATCTAAAAACATCATCTCGGTTATAATGTAGTATATAACAGCCTAAAGCATGTCACATTTATAGAACAAACAAACAAAAAAAAATTTCGCTAGTATCGTGTACACTACATTGGGGTGTGCACGTTAAAGATCCCACGATTGACAAAAGGGTCTTTCCTGGCAAAATTGTATAGGCATATATAAAAATGTCCACCAAAATACCCGTGTGACTTGGAATAATAGGCCGTGAAAAGTAGGATATGCGCCGAAATGGCTGCGATCTGCTGGCCGATGTGAATGCGTGATGTATTGTGTACAAAAACAAATCCATCTCACACGGAATAAATAAATCCCTGCGCCTTGAATATGTGCGCGATATAAATTGCATGCATAAAATAAAAAATGAAAAAGATAAAAAAAATGATAAATAAATCCCTGCGCTTAGAACTGTACCCACGGAATACGCGCGATATAAGCCTCATATTGATTGATTGATTGATTGATAGTATTTTGCGTGTGATATTTTCCGAGTGTGATAAAACAAGTTAGAATGACAATAAATCGGAAAGACTTAGTTAGGGTTAGAGTGGTAACGCACTTGCGCTCGGAAGCGAGAGGTTGCGAGTTCGACCCTGGGTCAGGGCGTTAGCAATTTTCTCCCCCCTTTCCTAACCTAGGTGGTGGGTTCAAGTGCTAGTCTTTCGGATGAGACGAAAAACCGAGGTCCCTTCGTGTACACTACATTGGGGTGTGCACGTTAAAGATCCTACGATTGACAAAAGGGTCTTTCCTGGCAAAATTGTATAGGCATATATAAAAATGTCCACCAAAATACCCGTGTGACTTGGAATAATAGGCCGTGAAAAGTAGGATATGCGCCGAAATGGCTGCAATTTGCTGGCCGATGTGAATGCGTGATGTATTGTGTAAAACAAATTCCATCTCACACGGCATAGATAAATCCCTGCGCCTTGAAAATGTGCGCGATATAAATTGCATAAAATAAAAATAAAATAAAAAATAAATAAATCCCTGCGCTTAGAACTGTACCCACGGAATACGCGCGATATAAGCCTCATAATTATTGATTGATTGATTGAAAGACTTAGTTATCGTACAGTAACAACATGTCATTTAATTACTTGATTTTGGGATAGTTTCGGAGCAGTTTTGAAAAAATTATTGCATGGGTTCAGTCTCGTTTTCACGTCCAAATCGTCAGAAAACTTTCCAAAATGTAAGACAAATTCTGCTGAGCTGCTCTTCACACAACTTTTCTGTCGGTGTCTGTGTGTCTGTTTATCTTTCTCTCTATGTCTCTGTTTCTCTGTCTCTCTCTTTCTCTGGCTCTCTCTCTCTCTTTGTCTGTCTGTCTGATTGTTTCTTTTTTGTCTCTCTTTCTGTCTGTCTGTCTGTCTGTCTGTCTGTCTGTCTGTAAAGCTGTCATAACTGTTCCTTTTATTTCTATCTCTTTCCTTGTTTTTGATTAGAATTTTGACTGTCTGCGGGATGAAAAAAAGAGCATTTTAGCATTCCTTATTCTGTTAGTGTTAAGATAAAGATCAATTCAATTCAATTTAATTCAATTCAATTCAATACAATTCTCTCTCCCTCATTCTCATTCTCATAAATCAGACTCAGTGTTTGTGTTATACTGCCTTGCTCTGCTGAGTGTGTGTGTCATACCGCTTTGCTCTGCTGAGTGTGTGTGTTTGTGTTAATTACGGTCTGTCTGTATATTCTTTTGTCTGTCTGTCTGTCACTCAAGGGTAAACCGGCACGGTTAGCCTAGTGGTAAGGCGTCCGCCCCGTGATCGGGAGGTCGTGGGTTCGAACCTCGGCCGGTGTCACGATTTCATCTTTCGCCTGTGTACATATTTCCCCCTCGATATTTACTCGAGACTTAAATGTTGTTTCCTGGTAAAATTAAGAAGGGAAATTATTTATGGACGAAAAGCATGTCAGTTTCTTGCATGTGAAGAAAATTGGTTGTGAAATTAAATAGATTTCACTCCCAAAATCGAATTCTTCGAAAACATGTACCGAGTGGTTACGTCCCCTGAGTAAGAAGGGAAACATTTTAGGATGAATCAAATTTTTAAGTTAAATAAAATAATTGGTTGGACAAATTTGGCCCCATGAATGTAAGGTACACAAGGTCGCTCATCAGTACTATCGAAGGGTGTTTTTTTTGTTCAGTGTAGAGTTTATACTAGATC